>NC_134485.1:127870415-128060415 GCF_040206685.1 Ascaphus truei
AACAATATATTCCAGCCTCCTAACTATCAACAACCAAGTAATATCACTAAGGGGGATATTACTCTGACAAACCCCACTGACATTGCAAATGCATTCAATGATTACTTTGTGGGGTGTGCCACTAACTTATTAGCGAAACGCAGCCCAAACCACAAACCTGAATCTCATCCTGGGAGTACCCCTATAGCCCCACCCCCTCCCAACACTGAACACAATTTTCAATTTAGCCCAGTATCTGAAGAGGAGATTACACAAGCGCTCCTCAAACTAAAACTAAGCAGCCAATGTGGACCCGACTTACTACAATCTAGGTTCCTACGACTTGGTGCCCCAGCCATTGCCAAACCAATTGCGTCCATAGTCAACTCTATCCTGTCTGCAGGCCATATCCCTAAGACCTGGAAAACTGCCAGAGTTGTCCCAATCTTCAAAAGTGGGGACAAAAACACTGTCTCAAACTACAGGCCAATCTCACTTCTCCCAATTCTATCCAAAGTTATGGAAAAATGTGTCCACTCCCAATTAAGCGATTTCTACACCAAGACAAATTTCCCTAGCCAATTCCAGTCTGGGTTTCGTCCCAAACACTCCACCGTAACTACCCTGCTAAAAGTTTGCAATGAAATCCAATGTGGAATGGAACGGGGACAACTCACTGGTGCAGTATTCCTAGATTTTGCAAAGGCTTTTGACACAGTTGATCATGCTATCCTGCTTAACAAACTCCAGAGCTCTGGAATAGGGAAACATGCTTTAAACTGGTTTCAGTCCTAACTATCAGGAAGATCCCAACATGTGTCCATCTCAGGCTCTAACTCCAACCCCCTGGATATCACCTGTGGTGTCCCGCAAGGCTCTGTTCTGGGGCCCCTACTCTTCTCAGTGTTCATTAATGATCTTCCCACAGCTTGTAAGGAAGCCTCAATACACATGTATGCAGATGACACAATCCTATATGCACACAGCCATAGCCTCTCTGACCTTCAACACATACTTTAGTCTGACTTTTTGAGACTCGAAAACTGGATTTCCCAAAACAAACTGTTTTTAAACACTGGAAGGATAGTTGGTAAAGATAGAGCACAGCTGCAGACGCCCTGCAATGTGAGGCAGGGAAAACAAAGCCAGGCCACTCCGCAATAGTAACAAAAAGTGTATTAAGCAAGCAAACACATACAGGGAACAAAAATAGAACAGATAGAACGCACCTACGCGTTTCGTACAATAGTACTTTATCAAGGTGAAGCAAGAGTAAAATAACAGCCTATTTATACCCACCTTAAACACTTCTAATCACTGGGTTGCGGCGTCATGCGCCGGCAGCTGCAAGCAGTCGCGGCAGAGTGACGCGCATTCACATGGATCACTGCTTGCAGCTGCCGGCGCATGACGCCGCAACCCAGTGATTAGAAGTGTTTAAGGTGGGTATAAATAGGCTGTTATTTTACTCTTGCTTCACCTTGATAAAGTACTATTGTACGAAACGCGTAGGTGCGTTCTATCTGTTCTATTTTTGTTCCCTGTATGTGTTTGCTTGCTTAATACACTTTTTGTTACTATTGCGGAGTGGCCTGGCTTTGTTTTCCCTGCCTCACATTGCAGGGCGTCTGCAGCTGTGCTCTATCTTTACCAACTATCCTTCTGGACTCCTTATCTGATGGACTGCACGCTACTGATCCTGAGAGTGCCCCCCCCGGATGTGCAGGTAAAGTGCCAATGTGCCTTATCTAAACCCTGCTATTCAATGGACATAGTTCCTTCAATTATATACTGCTAGGGTGTTTATTGTGTACATCATAGTGGCTGTCCCAACTGACTCCACTTGTCACTTCCCCTACAGCTATTACGCATTATTGCCTTATTGAGGGGCACTCCGTCGTCGCCAGACCACCAAGCTTATGGTCTCAATCACAATTATGTTACAGAAGTTACCGGTCTGATTCTGAGCACCACATATACCACATTTCCTTGTTTTTAAACACTGACAAGACTGTAACAATGGTATTTGGGACCAAGACTAAATTTGTAAAGCTTCCAGTGACTGAGCTCCTGATTAGAACCAACGCTAACACCACCCTAACACCTGTCACTAGTTTTAAATACCTGGGCTTATGGTTTGACTCCCACTTGACATTCGGGATGCACATTGATACCCTGACAACCAAGACCTATGCCAAACTAGGGGTACTTTACAGGAACAAATCCTTCCTAAGTCTCCTGGTCAGAAAGCGTATTGCACAGCAGATGCTAATGCCAATTATTGACTATGGAGACATAGTATATGGCTCGGCTCCTCAAACCCACCTTAGCAAACTTGACACCCTCTACAATTCAATTTGTCGTTTTGTTCTCCAATGCAACTACAACACACATCACTGCGAAATGCTCAAAGAACTAGATTGGTCATCACTAGAGTCTAGGCGCAAAGTTCACCTTTCCTGTCTCACCCTCAAATACTTTCTGGGCAAGCTACCCAGCTACCTGAACAAGCTCCTCACCCCTACCACATGCAGCACCTATCACCTGAGATCAGACTCCAAAAGACTATTCATGGTCCCAAGGCTCAACAAAGTATCCGGACGTTCCTCCTTCTCCTTCCGTGCACCCCAAAACTGGAACAACCTACCAGA
Source organism: Ascaphus truei (assembly GCF_040206685.1). Taxonomy (NCBI): domain Eukaryota; kingdom Metazoa; phylum Chordata; class Amphibia; order Anura; family Ascaphidae; genus Ascaphus; species Ascaphus truei. Next base: position 127,873,046 of record NC_134485.1, read on the forward strand.
GACTCTCACATCCACCACCAGCTTAAGTTCTTTCAAATCTAAGGCTGTCTCACATTTTAACCTGGTCTGTAACTGTTTCATACGCTCATAATATATATTTTCTTTAACTGTGCATGCAATGTCTTGTATATAATGTACACCTTGTTCATTTATGTAACTGTACTTGTAACCATGTATTATTTGTTTTACTCTGTGCCCAGGACATACTTGAAAACGAGAGGTAACTCTCAATGTATTACTTCCTGGTAAAATATTTTATAAATAAATAAGTATTCAACAGTTCAACTGAATGCGGGACAAGACCATGCCAGGACGCAGGATGCAAAACCTGCGCAATGCTCCACACCGCGGGCACAATACAAATACCACACAGGAATCTGGAGTGCAAAATCAGAGGAAGGTTCACCTGTTCCTCCAGCAATGTCATGTACTTCATCATGTGCATGAAATGCCCAGGGGGCTGCTACTACATAGGTGAGACGGGACAGGGGCTAAACAAGAGAATGAACCTGCATCGCCACAGCATCACACATGGAACAAGAGACAGTCCTGTCGGCGAACATTTCTCTGACTCTGGCCACAAGATGAATGATCTGAAGGTGGCCAGACTCATAGGTAATCTTAGAACACTGAAAGAGAGATGGTTGCATGAATACAAATTTATGCAACTGTTCGGGACACTTAGCGATGGCCTAAACCGAAACCGAAGTTTTATGAGTCACAACTGACATGAGAACTCTTCCCATGAGTGCTAAAGACCATGTCCATACATACTGCGCTATATATATATATACACACACACACCATGTAATTCCATCCCTATATAACAATAGGGACCACATAGTATCTACACACACTTTTAGTTATGCTACAGCCTCTTACACTCCCACTCCACACACACCTTTCGTAAAGCGCTGTACACACTGTGGGCTCTTTTCCAATTTATATACATACATACATATACACACGCACTCTTACATAACTAACATTCAGGTACTATTTAACACCTCAAGTCATAAATCGCACACTATACAGGAGGGGGTGTTAGGTTTCAGTCACAGATAACATTACTACAGTATATGCATTGTTTTTAAGTTTAACCTTGCTTTATTCAATGTACCATCACCGGAAAAAGAGATCAGTATATCAAAAGCTCACACAAAAAAGAATTTCGTTAGCCACAGAACAGTATTGTCTATTCATTACATATATACATATATACAAATAATTAATTTTTTTCTGCTCACTAAGTAGGACTGCCCCTTCAATTAAAAATATGCCATTTGGCCCCTTTAAAGGCAGAGGAGCCCACAATATGGCACAGACACCTCTGTGTAAAGGGTGAGTCTGCAGGATGCGGTAGTTTGAGAAAGAGGGTGCAGATATTGGCCTATCCCCTACTACTATATTTATCCTTCCTTATTATAAACTCCACTCTATTTAACCCCCCAGACTTAATTTCATATAAAGTCTCGTTATACCCGCCCCCCCCCCCTTGTCTCAATTATAATGTTGGTATTATAAACCTCTAGTCTCATTATAACACCTTATTTAAACCTCAGCATTCTTTTAACAAAGAAGTGTAACCACTATTATACTCCAGTCTTTTCTCTCAAACAATCTCATGTTATCTCCCTGACACAGAGTGGGGGCAGCAATACGATATCGGACCCTCTGTTATATTCTCTTCGATACATTTACATGTACAATAGACTTGCCTGCCACCGCTCCCGCCGCCGCCGCCCCCTCCTCCGCCGGCTCCCGGCCGCAACGTCATCTTCCCCAGCAGCACTAAACGACAAGCTGTCAGGTGAGAGGAGACGCGGAAACAACTTCCGGGTGCGACAGGGGCAGACAGGAGAAGCACTTCCGGGCCCTCAACTCGGGGTCGCTATGGTGTTGCCATAGTAACGCGAGCGCACGCTGCAGAGACTGTGCTATGCACAGCAGTGCTGCCGCCGTAGAGATGTGTGACCCCTCAAGCGACGCTTTCATGTTTTAGGGGCTCTCAGGGGCAGATTTGGCATTTGCGACAGAGCAATTATGGACTTTTTTTTTAAACCTGGGGGTAAAGGTAATTGAAATGCATAGCTTCCAAATGAATGTAGCAGATTACCTCATTTGTATGCCCTGTACATAGTGTCATGCTGACCAACGCTCCTATTTGATGAGGGAGACTCCCTGATTTTGAGTTGAAAATGTATTATTCTTCTACTGTCTCCAGTGCTGTAATGGAGCTGTTTACAACATATGGCACTTAGATTGTAAGCTCTTTGAGGCAAGGACTCCTTTTCCTAATGTTGCTTTTATGTCTGAAGTGCTTATTCCCATTATGTTCTATATTATTATGTCACGTGTATTACTGCTGTAAATCCCATATATATATATATATATATATATATATATATATATATATATATCAGGCTTCACCCTGGCTCCCCTTACCTCCGCAGGAGAACGGGGACCCCCGTGGTATGTCGGGGAGCTGTGGGGGCGATCGCGTCGCCGGGGGCATACACAGGGCGCCGCCATATTTAGTGCATTCGCGCACGCGCAGTATAGCCCCAGGAGTTACGCCGACCATATTGAGGTTGGCACAAGTGTTCAAGCATGCGCAGGAGTTCGCGCGGCAGCCATTACAGATAGAGCCTGCGCAGAGGAGTGCAGCGACGGCCATTACAGGATCACGCATGCGCAGTAGCGATCTCACACGCGGACCCAATGTAAAAGAGGTCTGCAGTGGACTACAAGTCCCAGGAAGCTTAGAGGCAGAGATACACCTGATGCCACAGCAGCCAATAGGGCTTGAAAGATTCTCCTGCTGGAGCAAGATACATTGTTGTGCACAGACCATGCGAGTCAATAGGAGCTGGGACACAGAGAGTGGAGGGTGTGTTTGTGCAGGGAGGAAAGTAGCCTCCTGCACTAGGCCAGAAGTCTCCCCTTAGGCCCCACTCACCCTCAGCTTGTGGCTGCTACAGGGACGACCCTAGGATAGGGACAGGGTCCTGTAGAGCCAGCTTCAGTGAGGGTCACAGCCAGGAAGAGTGAATCTTCTGGCATTGCTGTGAATCATCCTCTGCTGATTTAGCAGAGATAAGAGACATTATAAAGGTGGATCACTCCAAGCGGGAACAATCCATCACAGATTTGGACGCGACGTGGGATCGTCCTTCAGGCAAGGGATCCCAAGTAAAGGTTATCTGCGTGCCTGAGTGTGGACACAATCGGTAGGTACAGTCAAGTCACCAAGTGCACCAACCTCATCTCATCTTAGTTGGCAGCGCTGTCTCACACTTGGGTGGGAGGGGGACACTTGGGACTCAGGGATATATGGTGTGGGGTTACAGCCCAGTGAGGTCAGTGTTACAGAGTGACACTCACACAGTTGATGTATGTGTTGATTTATTGTGATATGTTATGTGTTTATCTGCCCCTATAGTAAACTGTTTATATATACTCCGGTGTATGTGGTTATTATATGTGGGTCCTGTGTCAGGGGTCATTCTACCCTTAGAATCCTACACAGATGGAGGCGCTGTTTATATAAGATCGTTCCAGAGGATACACCCCAGGCTCTCACTGGCGGAGGTTCAGGCCTCCTGTGAACCTGACAGGTAAAGCACCACACCCGGTAATACATATAGATTCCCCACATGCACTCAATCTGCGATTGGGGAGGGCAAACTGTGTTACATATATATATATATATATTTATTATATATACACACACACACACACACGCCGTATAGCCCTGTTATTTTCTAACCATTAGGGCAGGGGTGCGCAAACTTTTCCCCGTGCGCACTCCTGCCTGCTCTACTCGGGGCCGCGCGCCCCCTCCTCTGCTTGACCCCGGTGTCAAATGACGCAAGGGGTCATGTGACATCACGTCACCATGGTAATGTGACCCGCGGCGTCATTTGACGTCGGGTTACAAGGCGGTAAGGTAAGTGTATTATAGTGGGCTCGCGCGGTGCCCCGGCATTTAATTTAAATGCCTGGGGGGAAAGCGCGGGTCCCCTATAACTGCCACGCCCCCCAGTTTGCGCACTACTGCATTAGGCTATACCCTCTGCTTTTCAGTAAAGCAGAGGATCTACCCTAATCAGGGCTTCTTAACCTGTGGTCCATGGACCCCCTGGAGGTCCGTGGAGCAGGTGCAGGGAGTCCGTGGGGATATACATTTTTAAAACTGTAAAATGGAACCAGAAAAAAAAGAAAAACTCTGACAATATTTAAGTTCTGCAAACCACTATTAGCAACCATAAAGACCTCATAGTTCTGTCCCTCACTGTATCCTATCCTGAGTGTAACACACATTTTTTTAAAATATATTATTTAATAGTGTGGGAGTTGGAAGGTAAATACTTGAGGACCTACGGGTCTGTAGATTCAAAAAGGTTAAGAAACACTGCCCTAATGGTTGGAAAATAACTTCACTTTAGCACATATGTAACTAGTGTGCCGCTAAACCCTGGAATGTGGGGGGGCCCAAGAGCGCGTGGGGGTCTGGCCGTCCCCGGAAGTTGAGCCCAACTTCCGTGGCCAGCACTGAGCTGTCGAGGCCTCTGTTTGCTGCGGGTCCTCACTCCACAACCAATTTCTCTCTCCCCTCCCCCCCCCCCCCCCCATTGCTTACATTTTTCCGGGGCTCGGGGCCAGAAGTTGGGCAGATGTCAGACAGTGAACTTCAACTTCTGCCCGAGTCATCTCAACTCTGCATACAGCAACAGCTGCAGTTCCCACCAAAGCGACCAAGGTTAAAGCAGGCCACAGCCTAAAATGTAAATGTGTGTGCGTGTAAGAGAGACAGAGTGTATGTGTGTAAGAGTGAGTGAGTGAATGTGTGAGTATGTGTGTAAGAGTGTGTGTGTGTGTATATGTATTTATGTAGCCCCATTAATGTACATAGCGCTTCACAGCAGTAATACACGTGACAAAAATATAAATAACATAATAAAAATAACAGATCATGGGAATAATTGCTTCAGACATAAAAGTGACATTTAGGAAAAGGAGTCCCTGCTCCGAAGAGCTTACAATCTAATTGGTAGGAAGAACATACAGAGACAGTAGTGCATTCTGGTAAATGCGTCTGCACGGGGCCAAGGTTTATGTATGAAGTGAATAGTATCAGCCATGGAGCTACTAATACGCTTCGTTAAGCAGGTTTCTTTTAAGGTGGATAGAGAGGGTGCTATTCGGATATTGAGGGGAAGGGCATTCCAGAGGTGTGGGGCAGTCAGTGAGAAAGGTTTAAGGTGGGAGAGGGCTTTAGATACAAAGGTGGTAGAGAGAAGACATCCTTGAGCGGAACACAAGAGTCGAGACAGTGCAAAGCAAGAAATTAGTGCTGAGATGTAAGGAGGGGCAGAAGAGTGTAAAGCTTTAAAAGTGAGGAGAATTGAGTGTGAGAGGCAGGATTTGATAGGGAGCCAGGAGAGTGATTTCAGCAGGAGAGACGCTGAGACAGATTTAGGAAAGAGTAGAGTGATTCTGCTTTATCTGCACATTGCTATGCCCTTTAGCCCGTTCCTGTCTGACAGAAAGTGTGCTCCTTCCTTTCCAACAAGCAGCCAAACTTCTTCCACTGCTCCCTCAGAAAGGGAAATCCTTTTTACCTTCCCCTCAGAGAAGCACTCCCCATAGCAGAACACCTTCCTCTTATAGGTTATTCTCTTGACGAGAGAAATCTTCTAGCACAATCCACATATAGAACTTTTATATTTCTGTTAACTCCCCTCAATAAAGTTGAAGAAAATAGAATGACTTTGAGTGCTTTAAAAAAGGGGACGAGTTAAGCTACATGGACTTACTCACATGCTACATATGTGACTGGGTCCTGAATAGTAAAAAGGATACCTTGTGCTTTGGGATTCAACACAGAAATCTCCAGCTTCTACAGATATACTGCTGGGAGGCAAGCTGCAGTAATACAGCTTTCTGGAAGATCAGATACTGCACTACAGCTCCAAACAGCTACACAGAGCAAACAGCTTTATACAGCTACACAGAGCAGTAGTAAGTACTGTCACACAGATCAGTGCATTATACCCAGCGCTATCGCTCTCCTATCCTGCCTGAGTACACCCTCTGCACGGCTACACAGTGAGGTACAGCCTACCCCTGCGCTCGTTCCCACGGCTACCAAGGGCCACACCACCGGACATCCGCCAGGACACGGGTCAGAGCCACTGACACCTGTAAGTACAGCTACTGCTACGCTGACCTCTGCAGGACACCGACCGGCACCATCTGAGACAGTCGTCCATTACTGACGCAGGTAACAGACTGCACGCCACACGCACTGGCTAAAGGCCTACATAGACCTGCAGCATGGCAGAACTTAGACTCATCAGATACCACGCAGGAGAGTGACAACTCAGACACTGAGACCGCTACACAACTGCAACAGACGCGAAAAGGCCCCAGGCCTAAGCGGACAGTTACACTAACACAAAAGGCCCGCGAAAAGTATGAAACTGACTTTGATGCACACAGCGAAAAATTAGAGAAGGCCTGGGAAGGCACTGGATGTGAAATATTTAATGTTACAAATATTAGCGATCAAGAAAAACAGATTAAGCAAGCTATAACCCAACTGAGGTCAAGCCACAAACGTTATCAAATGCTGTCACAAACATATCTCGCCTACCTGAAAAGGATCAACATGGAAGAAAGCCTCGGAGAACGTGACCTGCAGGAAGCAGCCAATCTGGAACGCGATGGCTTCGTGCAGACCACTATCGCGGAGGCCAAAGTCCAGAGAAAAGACCTTTTGCTGGAGACCGCATCACAGTGCTCCAGCGCATCCAGGCAATCATTAAGGTCAGAGAAATCAGCGCAAACTAACGTGTCCAGCGCATGCGCAAAGGCTACCCAGGCGCGAGCCAATACAGAGGCCGCGCGAGCTAGGGCCAAATATGGTCAGAAAGAGGCAGCCATAAGGGCAGAGAGAGCACGCGCATAGAAGAGGAGGAGCAAAGAGACACAATCGCTGCTGCTGCTGCTGCCGCCACGGCGCGTAGGAAGGTCGAATTGGATGTGGACTTAGAAGCCCTAAGTAAGGAAGAGGATGCCGCTGCCACTGCATCCCAAACCGAAATCTTAAAAGCAGACACGCGACAGGATGGCGGGGAGCGATTGTACAGTTAGCCTCAGAGGATCCAGTCCAACGCACTGAAACCTATGTGAGGAGCCTTCCCAGCGTCAACACCAGCGCACCATCTCTATACAACGAGGAAGACATCACTGATGCTGAAGACTTGCAGAGTCTACATGGAGAAGATGCTGTTTCTTCAAAGGCACACACAACCGGGGATAGCTACAGCCACAACAGTGATCCACACGCCAGCATGCATACAGATGCACTTCTACAGGCTCGCAATACAGGTACGCCCACACGGAGAAACACAGCTCCTCACACTAACCAGCAGTCATCGCACATCCACTTCAAGAAAGAGGCGAACGCAAGGCCTCTCACGGCAACCACAATGCCAGGACACGACCGACCACACCCTCCAGAAGACCAACACACCGATGCATCAGGCCTAACAGATATGGGCAAGTACATGATCCGGCGTGACATGGTGCAAACAGGACTTACCAACTTCGACGACCATCCTGAGAATTACAGAATATGGAAGTCCATATTCAAGGACGCAATCCAGAGCCTGTGCTTCTCTGCAAGTGAAGAACTCAGCCTGCTAACCAAATGGCTGGGGAAAGAATCCGCAGAGCATGCGAAGAAGCTTAGGGCAGCAAACGTAAACCGCCCCCAAGTAGGTCTTGACTTAGTATGGGAAAGGCTAGAGGAGTGCTATGGTAGCCCAGAAGCATTCGAAGATGCACTTTTCACGAGTCGACAACTTCCCCAGAATTACAGTCAAAGACTATTCAAAGTTACGAGAGCTCGGAGATCTGCAGGAATTGGAGTCTTCAAGAGCAGACTAATCTCTATTGGGTCTCAACATCTTAGACTACGCCCGTGGAGTGAAACCCATCTTGGAGAAGCTACTTTACAACCTCCAAGAAAGATGGACTTCACAAGGTTCAAAACACAAAAGGGCAAGTCGCCTTCCCTACTCATTCTTTTTGAGCTATATTCGCGAAGCAGCAAGAACAAAAAAATGATACCAGCTTCATCTTAGGTAAACCAACTGCACCCAGTGCAAGCAACCTAAAGAATGAAGGACCGGTGACAAGATGCGGTAGCACCAGAATGCCTATCTCGGTCCACAGGACAGACGTGTCTCCTGAAACATCTACACGTCCCAATCATTCTACTGCTCGAAGCAGGGAGACGGGACCCAAACAGGGAATGCCCCATTGTGACGTGAAGGGGTACCCAGGCCATTAATAAAGGTATTTGGCACGACTGGGTGCCCCTGAGCCATATTGGGGAATTGTGAGTGTCAGCTCTTCAACCCAATTGTGGCATCTAACTGCATGTGTAATAAAGATATGTGTGAGTTTTTACTGTTCCAGGAGTGCTAACCAGCGGAGATGTGCAAGGCGTGAGTTTCGGGGATGATTTTACGGTAAAATGTTGTCAGGGTGTGTTGGGGTAGCAGGGGGCCAATGTACTCATGAATCCCCCCAGACTCATGAGGAACACAGACCACCGGATAAAATCCTCCCTAGGAAGCAGTTTGCAGCTCACCGCCAAATCCCCCTGCTTCAGCACAAACCAGGACAGTAAAACCGGGCAGGGAACGGAATTACATTAAAGGTTCTCGGCATATGCCCAAACCCCAGAACCCAATGGGGGGTTCCGTACATCACTCACCAGGTATAAGGCAAAGAGAGTTATAGGGGTTTTAAGTTAAAGCGTAGAGTGTCAGCTCTGCGACCCAATGAGGGCTGTAATACTGTAATTGTATTGGGGACCATTTGTGTGTCTCCCACCAAGGCTAAGAGGGCTAGAATCATATCCTGTTTTAAAGGTATGGGTTATTGTAACAATATTTTCTGTATAAGGGGAAAAGACATGGTTTTTAACAATCCCCAAAGTTTATATTTTTATTCCAGTACTGTTCAGAGGAAGGCATTTAGTATGGATAAAAATCCATTTGCATAGGAAGCAGGGGAAGCTACTCCGCCTCTGAGCTTCAAAGAATCAAGCTTCAAAGGCCATAGAGCAAATGGCTATACCATACATTCTGTGGGTGGCAGAGTAAAAATACCTCTACCTACACTCAGAGTGCAATCACATGGCGGTAAACAGGAATGAGATTCCCACACCAGACGTGGCACGCCATTACCCACACCTCAGGGGAATAGCTGACCGCATCCCGCCAATAGAGCAAGATGCCAAGATTTTGCTACTGCTCGGCAGGGACATCCTGAGGGTGCGTAAAGTCCGCGAACAATGCAACGGACCCCACAATGCCCCAATTGCCCAAAGACTTGACCTAGGGTGGGTGATAGTGGGCAATGTATGCATTGGCAAAGGACACAAACCAGACTACATCGATGCCCGCAGATCAAATATAACGGAACGTGGACACACATCCTTCTCCAAACCATGTCTTGGCCATATCCAAGTGACAGGAAGGTCTAGCATGGAAGAGAAACATGGTCATACCCCTGAGAACCACAAAAACATTGTCATATCAGGGGAATGTGACAATGGCCTAGGATGTTCAGTTTTCCAGATGACAAAAGATGATGAGCCAACTTAACTAAGGGAAGAAAACAACCTCCTGAAGGTGTTAGACAAAGAGAACGTCCAAAATAAAAAAAACAATCAGACAATCTTCCTGCGAGCAATGGCACATCTCAGGCTTGGTGGCGAAGCAGCCAGCTGTCACGGCTGGCACCTACGCAAAGGTTGCATACTGTCAAAGTTACAGAGGCAAAAAGGACTGTTCTCTGACACGTTCAAAAAGAAAAACAGTTGCAGAGACTTTGACAAAGAGACATTGTGGAGCACCCAGCCCTCCTGGACTAGTGCACCTACCCGGCCTCCCTTGCCAAAGGGATTTCAGAGCCAGTGGTACCGGCCGGCACAACATTATGTGAACATGGATTTGATACATTGTTATTGTATTTTAAATGATCCACATATGTTAGATATAGTGGTATCTACTGATCCCAAATAGGGGGTGTCCTTGAACAGGATTGTTTATTTCACTGTATGTTTCCTACTCTCAGGCTGCCAGCCCTCCCCAGGTAAAGTTAATTTTTTCCCCCCTGCTCTGAAGCAGCCAGAGCTGTGTATATTGCAACATAGTTACAAGTAATCCCCTTTTACACAGCCTATAGTCAGTTGCTCTGGCAACCTCCTAATGCTCACAGGTGAGATTGGTTTAGTCCTCTCCCCTTGCTTTATCTGCACATTGTTATGCCCCTTAGTCTGTTCCTGTCTGACAGGAAAGTGTGGTCTCTCCTTTCCAACAAGCAGCCAAAGTGAGTAGACACTTCTTCCACTGCTCCCTTAGAAAAGAAAATCCTTTTTACCTTCCCCTCAGAGAAGCACTCCCCATAGCAAAACACCTTCCTCTCATAAGGTATTCTCCTGACAAGAGAAATCTGCTAGCACAATCCACATATAGAACTTTGTGTGCTTTAAAAAGGGGACGCGTTAAGCTACATGGACTTACTCACATGCTACATGTGAGCCTGGGTTCAGAATATTTTGCAAAGGCTTTTGCTATGCTTCCACACAAAGTTAGTGTAGAACATAAAGCAAATTGGACTCCCGTAAAAATATTTGCACCTGGATTGAAGGATAAACAGAGCGTTGTCATAAATGGAACTTTTTCAGGTTGGGCTAAAGTTGTGAGTGGAGTACCTCAGGGATCGGTACTGGTACCCCTGCATTTTAACTTGTTTATTAATGGCCTTGAGGTTGGCATAGAGAGCAGTGTCTCCATCTTTGTGATGACACTAAATTGTGTAATGTAGTAGAATCAGAGCAGGATGTCATTTCTCTGCAGAAGGACTTGGAGAGACTGGAAACTTGGGCAGGTAAATGGCAGATGAGGTTTAATACAGATGAATGTAATGTTATGCATTTGGGAAACAAGAATAAACAGGCAATTTAGAAATGAAATGAGGATAAATTAGGAGAATCCTTGACGGAGGATTTAGGAGTCCTTGAATATGGAGTACAATTTTGGCACTCCATAGAAAATACATTATGGAACTAGAGAGTGCAGAAGAGACACCAAATTAATAAAGGGGATGGATAATCCAATATATGAAGAGGCCAAGTTAGATTTGTTTACATTAGAAAAGAGGCATCTAAGAGGGGATATGATAACTATATACAAATATATTCTGGGACAATACAAGGAGCTTTAAAAAGAACTATTCATCCAAAGGGCAGTACCAACGACACAGGGTCATCCGTTAAGGTTGGAGGAAAGGAGACGAAGGCCGAAGCCTTGAAACAAATTTTGAACCTTTAGGTAGCGTGGTATGGTATAACTTGTTTTTGGTTTTTTTTCCAATTACAACACTGGTTGTCTTTTTGAAAAGAATTCTTCCAAAATCTCCCTGAAAGAATCTTTCATACTTTGGCCAGTATGCCGAATTGTACCCAAGCGAGAGCCGAAGACGCTCCGTTGCCTGTCTCCCATTGGTTGAAGCTCTGAGACGCCAGCTAATTTGGGCAACTTGAAGATCAATGATCAACTTGATAAACAATCAGCATATGATAAGGAAGTTATATCACTAGTACCGCCTTCTGTTTTTATTAGTGTATAAAAGCAAAATCCAGAAATACATGTGTTACCAGAAGTAACTACGTGTTTTAGCACCCGGGGCAAGTTCCACTAACTGCACCCCTCTCCAGCACAGGCAGAAATACACAGCAGTACACATGAACTTCTCCCCCCGATATCACAGAGAGAGGGGCACACAGATCCCTGCAGCTGTCGCAGTCCCGCCCCCATTCTCGTTCCATACTCTCGCTCCTCATTGACCTGCACTGCAGCAGCTCGCAGCGCCCGATTCTGCTTAGATGTTGCACTGTGACTGGCTGCATCACTGGCCGAGGTTAAGTCACTGCCAGTGGGTTTTTTGCAACCCCTGTCAGGCAGCTGCCCCACTTGTGTTCCCACCTTCCACATTGTTCCACCTCCAAGTGTTATTGTTAAAATGATCTTTGCATATAAGTTGTATAGGTTACGGTGCCTTCCTGTGAGGCCAATAGAAAAAATAACAAAAACTCGCAGTGGTCAGCTTTTCCCTATACTTATGTGATTGGTTATGGGCTTCATTCGCTGCAGCTTTCCGCTTGATACTCAGGACTCCGGTACATTAAGGGTTAATGTGGATGCACGCGTGTCTACTGGGCTAGTAGCGCCACACATTGAGGTTCATTCCTCTCATTGCTACTTTTTGTACCAGATCACCATAGTTTTCAGATGTTGGTCAATATGATGCTGGGCACTAGAGTTGGACTATAGCATAGCTTGGAAATATACATATATACATATTTTTTTTTCTTTCGTATAATTTTACAGCAGAAACAGGCACCATTACACGAAGCCTGCCACTCTTCAGTATTTAGAAATAAACAGTTCCACCACCGTTTAAAATGTATTTTAAAAAGGTCATCAAGCTTCCCATTATTGTAAAACTCTGAGTAAAGAAAAAGATAGGATAATATCCCTCCTGCAGTTACTTTTTTTCGGTCTAATCGTACTAATTTGGAGCGAGTTCCACATTTTTAGCATCAGCGTTCACTTCTATTTTTACTTTCATTTTTTATATGTCTTTTTTTCCCCATTTAAGGAACCATTGTATCAAACTATTGCAGCTGCAAAATACATCCAAAAAAATATAGTTGAAATAAAGTGAATACCCTGACTATAGCGCTAAACCTATTTGAGTGTTAACTAAACGTGAATGTGTGCCAATTGTGAATGACAAGAGGCCAAAGCTGCCGTAGGCTTCCCACAATGCAAATTACCTCAATTTACATACAAAGCTGTGAATGTGAAATTGGGATACCTGGCGCTTAAAGAGTCACTGTGTCCATGGGAAACAAAACCAGTCTCTGAAGAGTGTTTCAAAATCCAAAACTTGAAGTAGATGGCTGTGATGTTTCTTTCTTGCTATTGTTCTTCAATGCACCTGAAATTGATAAAAGGTTACACCATTGCGCAGTATCACTGATATTTGATGTTAGCCCCTTTTTCCAACTTCCCCAGTGTGGACTGAATACACTTACAGGAGTGTTTCTTTTAGGGTACAGTGGAGACAATCTGTGCTTTATTCCCTTTATGTTCTTTATGTACCTCGAATCCCCAGGGTACTTCCTTAATGCCTTGGGATTTTCGTAGTATCCAAAATACCTCGAACTCCACGAACCCCCAAATGAGGAATGAACAGTGAAATAAGGGGGGTCACAAATTTATTGAAAAAGGCTACTGATAAGCCCTATAAAACCGGCTAATAAGCCTGCATAAAAACAAATGAACAATGACTTACATGTACTCACATGAATACATGTGTTACAAAACAACACAAGGATGCCGTCCGCTGCTTGTACTGCGCCTCCTGTGCTTGCACCGGAAGAGAAGGGCTCTCTCACAGCTTCTCCTGACCGGTTTGGTGTAACTGGTGTCTCTCCCCCCACTCGGTCACGTTCCGGTTTGTGACCAGCGGTTAAGGCAGACTCCTCACCTCACAAGCCGCAGGGACAGCACTGTGCTCACGGGATCCTAACTCCTCCCACCCTAACGCGTTTCGTGACGTAGGCACGCCACTTCCTCAAAGGGATGAGGAGTTACTGCTGAATTAACTTTATATACCCTCCAGAGGTAATTAACCTTTCGGGTGTGGTAATAATAATGATTGGTATCACATGTTGGTGCACATTAATCCGCTGTGTAACCCTGTTCATCTAAAGATGTTAACACCTTAGGATTCAGATGACAACATTCCAAGCAAACTAACACCTGAAACGTGATACAACAATTTAAACATATATGACATGATAAAATCTTATACAATATGTAAAATGAACCAACCCTATAAAATGAACTAAAATTTACTGTTACTAAAAAGTGGGACATATTAAACTGTTTACTCTTTTAAGAATGAGGCCAGATCGAATTCTATGTTCAAACCCTTGGGGGCTAAGGTTTTTAAGGTGTATATCCAAAAACTTTCCTTCTTGGATAGATTGTTCAACCTATCACCCCCCCTCCAATTAGGTTTAGGGCAATCTATTCCCTTACATATTAAACCTTTGGGATTCTGATTGTGGACTAATCTGAAATGATTGGAGACACTATGTGTCTCCAAACCTCTTTTAATATTGTAAATGTGTTCTGCTAATCTGCGTGTCAATGGTCTTCCCGTTCTTCCCACATATTGAAGTCCACATGGACATTGCAGGAGATATACACAAAACCTGCTTTTACAGTTGATAAATGTGCCAATTTCGTACGTTCTGTTCGTAACTGTGGAACAGAAACTGACACATTTCTCACTGAAGCTGCAGGCCGTGCACTTTCCACATATAAAATAGCCTTTAAAGTCAGATAGCCATGAGAACGTCTTATGTTTCAATCTATCATTTGGACAACTTGGTGCTAACGAAGCCTTAAGATCCTTGGCTTTTTTATAAATGATCTGGGGCTGTGAGGGTAAAATAGATTGTAATATGGGGTCTCGCTGGAGGATTCCCCAATGTTTTTTTAAAGTTTTTACTATTTCTGGGGCCATACTGTTGTATTTTGTGATGAAAGGTATAAATTCTCCTTCTCTCACTTTTTTGGTTTTCCTACGGTTTATGTCAACCAATGATGTTCTACCTATTTGATTCACCTTTTCAATAGCCAAATCTACTTTCTGTTTGTTGTAATTACGTGCCAGAAACTTGTGTTTTAAATCTTCCACTTGTTCCTTATAGATGTTATTTTGAGAGCAATTTCTCATAGTGTCTCCAATCATTTCAGATTAGTCCACAATCAGAATCCCAAAGGTTTAATATGTAAGGGAATAGATTGCCCTAAACCTAATTGGAGGGGGGGTGATAGGTTGAACAATCTATCCAAGAAGGAAAGTTTTTGGATATACACCTTAAAAACCTTAGCCCCCAAGGGTTTGAACATAGAATTCGATCTGGCCTCATTCTTAAAAGAGTAAACAGTTTAATATGTCCCACTTTTTAGTAACAGTAAATTTTAGTTCATTTTATAGGGTTGGTTCATTTTATATATTGTATAAGATTTTATCATGTCATATATGTTTAAATTGTTATGTCACGTTTCAGGTGTTAGTTTGCTTGGAATGTTGTCATCTGAATCCTAAGGTGTTAACATCTTTAGATGAACAGGGTTACACAGCGGATTAATGTGCACCAACATGTGATACCAATCATTATTATTACCACACCCGAAAGGTTAATTACCTCTGGAGGGTATATAAAGTTAATTCAGCAGTAACTCCTCATCCCTTTGAGGAAGTGGCGTGCCTACGTCACGAAACGCGTTAGGGTGGGAGGAGTTAGGATCCCGTGAGCGCAGTGCTGTCCCTGCGGCTTGTGAGGTGAGGAGTCTGCCTTAACCGCTGGTCACAAACCGGAACGTGACCGAGTGGGGGGAGAGACACCAGTTACACCAAACCGGTCAGGAGAAGCTGTGAGAGAGCCCTTCTCTTCCGGTGCAAGCACAGGAGGCGCAGTACAAGCAGCGGACGGCATCCTTGTGTTGTTTTGTAACACATGTATTCATGTGAGTACATGTGAGTCATTGTTCATTTGTTTTTATGCAGGCTTATTAGCCGGTTTTATAGGGCTTATCAGTAGCCTTTTTCAATAAATTTGTGACCCCCCTTCTTTCACTGTTCATTCCTCATTTGGGGGTTCGTGGAGTTCGAGGTATTTTGGATACTACGAAAATCCCAAGGCATTAAGGAAGTACCCTGGGGATTCGAGGTACATAAAGAACATAAAGGGAATAAAGCACAGATTGTCTCCACTGTACCCTAAAAGAAACACTCCTGTAAGTGTATTCAGTCCACACTGGGGAAGTTGGAATAAGGGGCTAACATCAAATATCAGTGATACTGCGCAATGGTGTACCCTTTTATCAATTTCAGGTGCATTGAAGAACAATAGCAAGAAAGAAACATCACAGCCATCTACTTCAAGTTTTGGATTTTGAAACACTCTTCAGAGACTGGTTTTGTTTCCCATGGACACAGTGACTCTAAGCGCCAGGTATCCCAATTTCACATTCAAAAAAATATAGTACAATATACAAACTATAGTATACTACATTCAATTGGGTAACTTCTTTCATAAATTTGATGCTGAATTTTGCATCAGATTTGCAGCTTGGAAGCCTATATAGGAGTACTCAAATTGTTTGGTCCAGAATTGTTGAATCTTGTGTATTTGTGTGACTTCAACTAGATAAATGTGTTAAATCTTAAAAATATATGCAAAAAAATAGAGACTTTGTTTGACATATTTTCACAGCTTTTGTATAACTTCCATTCCTCTAAAAGTACATATGTAGCAAGAATTAATGTCTGGCACTGCACCTGAAAAAGCTTAAAGTCGTGGCTTGGGAGATAGTCTTGCCGTGATTGCACTACGGGGGGGGGTCCATGCTTCCAGATTGGATCGCCCCGCAGCGATAAGCCTCTGGCACCAGTGCAGGCACGGTCATAGGCCAGGGGCTTGCCCTTGTGCCGAAAAACAGTAAGTCTGCTTGATCTGTATACACATTGTATAAAACATGTAATGCTTTTTTAGGCAGTGCCAGGAAGCATCTGCAACTTATGTAAGTAACGATGTTCTTTAGCATTTCTAATTCTTGCAACAACATAAAAAAAAAAAAAGTATGGAAAGTGGGAGTAAATTTGTGCAAACAATTATCTATTTGAGCCTTAAACCAACAAAAAAATATAAAAATAAAAAAGGATTGTAAGCTCTTCAAAAACGGACTTAATACTGTAAGCTGGCTTGATATTGAGTGCAAGCATGAAATATATATAATACAACCCTTTATTATACAAACATTCGTGTATCTTGTGATACAA
This sequence comes from Ascaphus truei, assembly GCF_040206685.1. Taxonomy (NCBI): domain Eukaryota; kingdom Metazoa; phylum Chordata; class Amphibia; order Anura; family Ascaphidae; genus Ascaphus; species Ascaphus truei. The sequence goes on from NC_134485.1 coordinate 127,890,059, forward strand.
ATGTTTAGAAGAACCAGAATTTAAGCAACATCACATATTATTGAACAAAATGCTGTATGCAACAGAAAGCTGCATCTGCAGTCTAACTGTATATGTGTTCCACCCATTCAGATTAATTGCAGAAACATTTCATGTCCCAAGCAATGTTTCAGATGTTCCTGATACCAAACAGCAATCTTGTGGATTAGAGCTGTTAAGAAGTTTTGGATGAGCGTATTCCCTCAAGTATTCCAGATGTCAGAAATCTCAGCTTTCTGGTGCTGCCTGCTTCTGGCTTCTTTCTGGCACAGCGACATTTTTCTTCTCTTTCAGATTCTTTTTAATAATATTTCTGTTGAGAGAAAACAACAAAATCAATACAGCTACGTTTCCAGCAACTTGCCAATATTTCTTAAAACAGCGCTACGTTTGTCTCCTTAAAATTGAATTGTTTTGAAGGCATACGTGACACAATAGTTGCAGTCAGTAGTCACCAATCATGAATTACTGCTCCTGGTGTATCAGCCATCTTTGACATATACAGCTCAACCACGTTATAGCGCGATCCGCTATAACGAGGGTCCGCTTATAATGCGGTTTGAGCGTGGACCCCGAATTTACATACATTACATACACTCACAGCACACTGCAACACACTCACAGCACACTGCACACACACTCACAGCACACTGCACACACACAGCACACACCATACACTCACAGCACACTGCATACACACGACACACTGACACACACAGTCAAATACACACACACACACAGACACACTGTCTCTTTAAGGGAGCTTGCTCTCGCAAGACGGAAGCAGAAGCAGGAAGCAGAGACAGGGAGAAGAGCTGCCAGATGCCGGGTAAGTGCTGTGTGCTGTTGCCGCTGTTGCCGCTGCCCCACCGGGTCTGGGAACGCTGGGAGAGTTCTCAGCTTTTCCCCTCCGGCGGACACGGAACCACCACCACAAAATTTTTTTTTTTTGCGGCCATTTTTTTCCCGCGACACCGTTTATAACGCGGTGGTCGCGGGTGGCCCCCGAGGACCGCGCTATAACGGGGCTAAGCTGTATCATCATTTATAACATTGGATGCATCATTAGGGTTGAATTGCAGAGATTATAAAATACCCTAAACGTTCCAAAAAGGAAATAAAAGATTTCTAAATACAAAGCATGCTTGCCTTTTAAATATTTTATTTAAATTTGTTAAAAAAAACAAAAAAAAAACCCCACGCTTTCAACTACACTAGTATCAGCGGAGAACGGTGTAAGCAAGTCACCAAAGCAATTTTGTTGGTATAAATGTTATTCCAATGTTGGTAAATTGGTGATTTGGTTACACACTGGAATAAAAACTACAGCTTCTAAAATAGCTGATTTCTGGGGTACTGAAGGAGCAGCTCAGTGAGTAAAGACACCGACTCTGTAACCAATGACACTGAGCCTGGTTCAAATCCTTGTGACCTTGGGCAAGTCACTATCTCCCTGTGCCTCAGGCACCAAAAACAGATTGTAAACTCATCTGGGCAGGGACTGTGTCTGTAAAAATCCTATGTGCTGTGTATTGCACACTATACAGACATACCCTGGTTAAAGGACACTCGCAAGTAAGGACATATCGCCCAATAGTCAAACGGCAGCTCGCGTATACGCCTATCAGCACGTCCTGAACAGCAATACCGGCTCCCTACCTGTACTGAAGCTGTGCGCAAGCGGGGAGACTATAGAGCCTGTTACAAATGAGTTATTTACATCAGTTATGCACGTATATGACTATTGCAGTACAGTACATGCATCGATAAGTGGGGAAAAGGTAGTGCTTCACTTTAAGTACATTTTCGTTTTACATACATGCTCTGGCCCCATTGCGTACGTTAATACAGGGTATGCCTGTTCTGTAATTGTGAAGCGCTTTGAGTTCCACTGGGAGAAAAGTTTTATATTAAATAAAGTTATTATGATTCCAATTTACATGTGAACTTTACGACTGCTTAGAGTTTTAGTAAGTTGCAATGGTCTACTTGTAATATATATGTATATATGTGTATGTATGTATATATGTGTATGTATGTATATATGTGTATGTATGTATGTATATATGTATATATGTATATATGTATATATGTATATATGTATATATGTATATATATATATATAAAAAGGCTTTTAAGTGGCAGAACCAAATTTATGAATCGCTATGTACACAGTTGGCAATTATATAATTAAAAATACAATACAATTACCCGCCTGTGCATTAGACATTAAAAAAAAAGCCTGTAAATACATTATGTACACAGTCAGCATTGTGTGAGCATACAATGTTCTACTAAGATTGTAAGCTCTTCTTCGGGGCAGGGACTCATTTTTCCTAATGTTACTTTTATGTCTCAAGCGCTTATTCCCATTATCTGTTATATTATTATGTCACGTGTATTTCTGCTGTGAAGCGCTATGTACATAGATGGTGCTATCAAAATAAAGATATACATACTAAGGCTGCGCTTATAGTGCCAGCGACGCGACGGCGACGTCGCCACAAAACAAATGCATGGTTGCTTATGTAGGTGCTTATAGTGGACGCGACGGCGACGGAGCGACTAGAAATTTGGTAGCCAGTATTATTTGATTTTTTGAGAGACGGTCTCCTCATGTGACAGGCTGTAACCAATCAGATAGCTTCTGATGCAGGGAGAGGGGGAATGTGTCTGTGTGTGAGTGCAGGGAGAGGGGGGGGGGGGATTGTGTGAGTGTGTGTGTGGGGGGGGATTGTGTGTGTGTGTGTGTGTGTGAGATTGTGTGTGTGTGGGATTGTGTGTGTGTGGGGGGGGATTGTGTGTGTGTGGGGGGGGATTGTGTGTGTGTGTGTGTGTGTGTGTGTGTGTGTGTGTGAGATTGTGTGTGTGTGTGTGTGTGTGAGATTGTGTGTGTGTGTGGGGGGGGGGATTGTGTGTGTGTGTGTGGGAGTGTGTGTGTGTGTGTGGGATTGTGTGTGTGTGTGGGATTGTGTGTGTGTGTGGGATTGTGTGTGTGTGTGGGATTGTGTGTGTGTGTGGGATTGTGTGTGTGTGTGGGATTGTGTGTGTGTGTGTGGGATTGTGTGTGTGTGTGGGATTGTGTGTGTGTGTGTGGGATTGTGTGTGTGTGTGGGATTGTGTGTGTGTGGGATTGTGTGTGTGTGGGATTGTGTGTGTATGTGGGATTGTGTGTGTGTGTGTGTGTGTGTGCGATTGTGTGTGTGTGTGTTTGTGTGTGTGGGAGGGATTGTGCGTGTGGGAGGGATTGTGCGTGTGGGAGGGATTGTGTGTGTGTGTGGGGGGGGGGGGAGGGGGGATTGTGTGTGTGTGGGGGGAGTGTGTGTGTGGGTGTGTGAGAGTGTGGGGGTGTGAGAGTGTGGGTGTGTGAGAGTGTGGGTGAGAGAGAGTGTGGGTGTGAGAGAGTGTGGGTGTGAGAGAGTGTGGGTGTGTGAGAGTGTGGGTGTGTGAGAGTGTGGGTGTGTGAGAGTGTGGGTGTGTGAGAGTGTGGGTGTGTGAGAGTGTGGGTGAGAGAGTGTGGGTGAGTGAGAGTGTGGGTGAGTGAGAGTGTGGGTGAGTGAGAGTGTGGGTGAGTGAGAGTGTGGGTGTGAGAGTGTGGGTGTGAGAGATCAGGGCCGCCAACAGAAATCATTGGGCCCAGGACAAAAGAAAGGAGCAGCCCCCGCCTCCCCCAACCCATAGCGCACCTACCACGGAAATATTTTTTTTTAGCGCGTAACTTTTAATTAACCCCCCAATACATATAAAAAAAACACCCCACCCCTCCAATACATATAAAAATAAATCCCACCCCCCCAATACATCTACAACTATACCCCACTCCCCCCCCCAATACATATATAAAATACACCCCCCAATACATATAAAAATCAGGCTTACCTTGGGGATTAAAAAGAATGAAGATGATCGATGTCAGCGCTGCTCCGTTAGATGACAGACTCACCAGGTAGGTAAAATCAATTTATTAAATCTACATAAAACAGATACTGAAACACAACAAAAAAGACCTCCTCCCACACGTTTCGGGCGAGTTCGCCCTTTCTCAAGGAGTATAATATATATATACTCCTTGAGAAAGGGCGAACTCGGCCGAAACGCGTGGGAGGAGGTCTTTTTTGTTGTGTTTCAGTATCCGTTTTATGTAGATTTAATAAATTGATTTTACCTACCTGGTGAGTCTGTCATCTAACGGAGCAGCGCTGACATCGATCATCTTCATTCTTGTTTACCTTCGGATCGCGGTCGCGCAGGAAGTGCGTCATTCACCCCTTCAGGGAACACAACGACCGGGAGCAACAGAGGGGACGGACCACCGTGAGCTCTATCCGTGGGCTGCTGCATCTGCGGCCGCTGGCCCCACATGGGAAGCGGGTCTGCAAGTGGCTCTTACCCCGTATCTCCAGAAGGTCTTTTTCCTGCTCCATATATTTTCTTATTTAGCTAGACAGCTGTGGGAGTCACCCTAGAGTGGACAGACTGTTTCCTTGGATATTTACCTTGGGGATTATCTCAGGTTGGGCCGATGGCTGAAGGGAAGGGCGGTGTGGTGGGAAGGGGGGGGGCGGTGTGGTGGGGGGGGGGTGGTTTGGTGGAGTCTGGCGATGGGGGGTGGGGGGGGCCTGTGGCTGACGGTGGCCCGGCGGCTGGAGGGGCTGCGGTGGTGGGGGCCCGGCAGCTGGCGGGACTGTGGGGGGCCTGCGGAACTGCGGGGGGCCTGTGGGTGGCGGGACTGCGGGGGCTGGCGGTGGCAGAGCCCAGCTGCAGGTCACAGCAGTTGCTGCCGGCTCTGCTGCGCTGCAGGCACCTCAGTCCCAAAATGGCTGCTCATGCGAGCGCCGGGCCTCCCTCTCACGCCGGCGAGGAGGCTTAGCCCAGCTGACTTCCAGCGCTGCCGAGAGACCCGGCACCGGGTGCAGCGTTTTATTATTGGGGGTGTATTTTTATATGTATCGGGGGGATGGGGGTGTATTTTTATATGTATTGGGGGGGTCACATAAATGTTGTGCGCTAAAATTTGTTTTTCCGTGGTAGGTGCGCTATGGGTTGGGGGGGGAGGGACCCTGCTCCTTTCATTTGTCCTGGGCCCCATGATTTCTGTTGGCGGCTCTGATTGTGTGTGTGTGTGTCTGTGTCTGTGTGTGTCACATTATATGAACAACTTTAAAATAGTAAATTCTCCCGTAATTTAAAGTAAAAGTACTGTATGCTCAGCATACAAACAGAAATTACAACTCCTCTCCATTTCAGCCTTCCCCCTTGCTCTTGTCCCCGCCTCTCTGCCTTCCGTCACTCCCCTTGTAGCTAGAGACGTCTCCCAAACTCAAATTACAACTTTCGCTTGGGCTACGGAGACGGGAGACGGGAGACTGTAGCCGTAGCCGGCACTATAAGCGCAGCCTAACATAGGAAAAGAAATCCCAATGAAACCGATAGTGTTAAAAATAGATACATACTTTTTTCTTTTGGCTTTTTCCAAAATGTACTTTGGAGTCGTACGGATTTGTTGTCTTTTTAGAGGGTTCTTTATCATCCTCTTCTTCTGTTTGCTGGAAACAAAATTTATACATAGAATTACAGCAAAAACACAATCAGATACTGGCAACATAAAATACAATGCATTTTTTTGTGTGTTGCAGTCTACCCCAGAAGAAATAATATTTAACTAAACCACGGTCCTCAACAAACGTTAAGGCCTCTATCTACCTTAGCCTTTCTTATTTAAGCCCATGGTGATATTACAATACAATGTTGTATATTTAATTAGCTCTTTTCTCCACTAGTCCTTTGCTGGGATAACTACATTAGAATTTGCATTAACATATATATATATATATATATATATATATATTTTTAAACAGCCTCATAAGCAGTTGCTATTTTTTGTTACTCTAAATGAGGCAATTGTCAGAATATGAAGCAGCACAATGTACAGTAGTCATTGCTTTGAACTTAGTAATGTCATTTATGGTATACCAAGGATGTGGGGTCATGCTTTACTATTGTGTAAAATGTGAAACCCAGATATTTAAATAACACTCAATACTGAATTCTTTTAAACAAAACAGTAGGGGTGAAGGTGTGCTGAACATCGATAAATACAGCTCAAAAAAACCCTCAGAGTTTCACTTTAATACTGATGTACGATGTCAATTTGCAATCTATAAACTCACCTTTGTAATTTGCGAAAGTGTTTGATATAGTCCGGCACAGGGCATCCTGCTTGCTGTATAACACTGGCTACACTGTAAACAAATAAGGTTAATCGTAACTGTATCCATTTCTATCAAAACAATTATGTAAATGTATTACATACATGCAGGAAAAAGAGAAACAATAAATATGGCAGTGATCTGATGACACAGGTGCTCATGGCTTTAAAGGAGCAGTCCAAGCTATGGGTTTAAAAAAAAAAATACGATTTAAGCAAGGGGTCTCCAGAGCAGAAGCCATTTCAGTTCCAGGGACAACCCTGCCTCCCGAGATACTTGCATCCGTACGGGGTGCTGGTATCTCTGCCGTTTAAAGATCTTGGGCACGCGGGCCAATAGGAAGCCGCAAGGGATGAGATCATGGCTTCTTATCGGCCCGTGTGGCGTGGGAGCCTTGAAAGCCGCCATTACGAGTGTCACGGGAGACCAGGGCAATTACACCAGGGATCAGTACACTAGACCAGCGGTGCGCAAACTGGGGACATGGGATTTTTCTGGGGGGGGGCGGGCAGTTGCACAGGCGCCACACTCTTCCCCAAGGCATTTAAATTAAATGCCAGGGGACCGTGCAAGGTCTCTGCAACCTCAACTTACCGGGATTCAGCCAACTTCGTCACGTCGCCATGACAACACGGCATCAAATGCCGCCGCGGGGTCATGTGACGTGAGCGTCGGCATTGAAACACACGTCAAATGAGGCTGCGAGGTCACGTGACCCTCGGCGTCATTTGACGCCAGGTCACTGGGGAGGGGGGGCGAGCTCTAGAGCCGGCAGACAGTGGGAAGCGCAACAAAAAACCTTTGCGCACCCCTGCACTAGACATAAATGCAGAATTGAAAGGTGAATTTATTGGAAAACGTTTCCACAAACCTTCAGTACATAAACCCCCCCCCAAACTGGGGGAACAACCTAAAATCCTAAGTGCAGGGACCTCTGTACGGAAGTTTACCCCAATATGCGTTCCAACTTGCGCCGCTGTCCTAGGTAGTATGGGCAGCACTTCCTTGCTCTCCGTTAGCCAGCAGTTTTAAATTCCCTGCCGTTGTTTCACTCCAAACAGCTCAGGCAGACATTGCACACACAGACCACAGCTCCACAACCCTGCACTGTGTCTCCTCGGTTCCCTTCTACGGACTTTGTTAGCTCTTTCAGCACACACCCTTCACAAAAGGCCATCAGGTCCAGAATGACTCAGTTGAGGCTGGGGAGGAGTCTTTATCCCGCTATCCCAATCAGGGAGATGCAAGCCAGTCTGTGTAGGAACAATAGGCCTGCTCTCTGCACACGGCCCCAAAGCCGATGGATGAGATTACTGGGGTTGAAGGTGGGCCAGAAAGCCCAAATTTGGTCATTCTGATCCTTTAACATAGTCCACAGGATACAGGTCAATACAGATACAGACCCCAAGACTTACAGCTTTCTTGCAGAACACGTCCACTCAGCAGGTGGTAAACCTCTCCCTGGTTCCTCAACAATGGGCCTAATCCCATCAATATTCAGGCCTAGATTACAGCTCCTTTTGCAAGAGAGCAAGAACCACTGTAGGTGCACCCTCTTTAACAGATTTGTAACCAACTGTTTTACATACTTTAAGAACATCATATAGAACTGGTACAATAAACTGTACATACATAACTACATCATATTGACAGGTAGGGGTAATGGCGGGATTAACCTTTAAGAGCAGGAACTAAAAAGGAGGGACTGTGATGAGTCACAGGCCAACCAAAAGAATTGTGTTATAGGTGCAGACATGGGAAAATTCTAACTTTTAATGAAGATAATTAAAATAAGATGGCAATGGTAAAATGAAATAAGCCGGCGCAGTGTAACACTCGTGCAGTGAACTAGAATAAGTGTCAAAATGAAGCTAAAAAACTGGGATGAAGCACAGAGCTCAAATAGTGCCATGTTGTGGCTAAATTCATAGAGAAAAAAAAACAGTCTTCAGGGCACTCCTTAGCCAAACAGGATCCCAACTGAATGAATAATAAACGCTGGTCTCAAAAAATTGAATAAAGTGAAAAAAGAATTTATTGCAACATAGGTGAACAATAAAAGTACCCCCTACGCGTTTCAACTAACTAGTGGTCTTTGTCAAGGAGTCAGGGAGTTGCCTAAACCACAGGTGTGCAGACGTGCAGTGTGACCTGACGCTGTGGGAGATCGGCAGCAGGAACCCTGGTGTGGAGTGATGCGGAGCAGTGGATGCAGTGTGCAGGTGTAGCTCACGAGTAAGAGCTTTTCTGGCTGTCAGATGGAGTTCCCTATGGAGCATTTGTGCGTGGGGGAGGAATGCAGCAGGAGCCCGGTGCGGTGTGTTTGTGAGGCAGATCAGCCCAGCCCGTTACTGAAAGGGGAGATTTCATCTCTGCGAGTGAGAGCCGTTCCAGCACGCAGCACAGCTCTATGTGGCATATGTGAGTACAAGCAGATGGTGTTTTTTCTTCTGCAGCTCTAGCCGCATAGCTTATCTCTGCTTCTGTCAAGCCAGCTGCACTTTGCCCATAATTTAGTCCTAAGGAGGACAGCAGAGGGTGTTTTAAGTGGGATTAGAGGACTTGAATTGGTTTTCTTCCCCACCTCACCTCTTTGGTCTGGACTCTGGATATTCAGTGCTCACTCCCTCCATTTTTGCCCCTTCTCCAATTGTGGGACCCCATGTTTTATATATATATTCTTTTCCTATACCCTGGAGCGCATGGCAGTTCCTCTTTTCATTCTGTGGCTAAACCAAGACTGGCTAGTAAGTCTATGTAGATGAACCATATGCCAGTGGGAAAATGCCCACGATGCCTAAAATATCACTTGGCTGGTTCGCCCTCATTGGCTGAACCGCCGCCACGCCAAAAATCTTGTTTTTTGGCCAGGGCGGTCGCACATCGCTGCCTGTGTGCGCACGCACGCACGCACACGACGACTGGGGCCTTCCCCATAGAGGGCTGTGCCTTGTGTACGGTGCGCACACCATAGCGCACGCCGTGGCTGCCACTTGGGACCTGGCTTAACTCCTGATGCAGAGCTACCACATAGTTTGACTCATTCATGCATCGGATTACCGGGTATGGTCCGGACCACGCAGCCCGGAGCTTGTTCTGGCGAGTTAGCTTTAAAACAAGCACCTGCTGCCGCAGGATAAACTCTCCGCTATGGACATTTCTGCCTGGTTGGAGCTTCCGTGAGGTTAGCCTGTGCTAACCCCATCAGATTGGACAACTGATCCCTGCACTCCACCACATACTGGAGCACCGTCACATCCGTTGTGGTCTCCCACTCCCATCCCTCCCGGAACAGGTCGAGCGAACAGTAGGTGCTGCATGTGTGCTTCCCAGTCTCCTCCTTTGGCCTCCACAAAGGCCGCAGCATTTGTTTCAAGGTGCCATTGAAACGCTCGCAGTCCGTTGGTTTGAGGATAGTAGGGGGCCGGGAGGAGAGGGGTCATCCCGCACGCAGCCCAGAGAATTTGGAATATACCTTTTCCCCGGCCTACTGGAAATCAGAGGCCCGATCACAGGTAGCACCCTTGGGGGTGCCTTGCCGCTCTACTCACTGGCAGGTATTACAGGTGCGGCACAATGCCAATGCCTCCTGTGAAACCCCCGGGCAGTAAAAATTCTGGGTCAGCCTCGCTCTCGTACAGGTAACACCCCTGGTTCCCTGTTAGCGGGATCGCATGCGCTAAGCGCACCAAATGTGCCCGGTACGTACTGGGTACCACAAACTGACACTTGGTCGTCCATGGTCTGTCTGGTGCTATCGGGGCTTGTTCCCAGTTTAAGAGTCCACGGTCGGAGGACGGTTCAGCAGCACACTTCCTCATGCCCGCCAAGTTCGGATCTGTCTGCATGGCAACCCAGAACGCCCGACTCTGCTCCGGCCCTAGTCACGTGTGATATTAGTCCCCGTATTACCTGGTCAACATCCTCTGAAACGTCCATGAATATAGGCTCCATGGTCCTGGGGGTGATGGGTTTAGGGTAGGGAGCCTGAACGAAACCTGATGCTGGGTCAGGATCCCGGCGACTCTGGCTCAAAGTCACCGCGGCTACAGCCGTCGCATAGTCCTCCTCGTAGCTGCATCGGAGCCAACCCAAGTTGTTGCCAAAAATGATGCGGTATCTAATGCGGGCAAAATGCCAACTTCGCAGATGCCTTGACCTGCGTCCCACTCCAGGAGAACGCGGCCATCTATATTTGCTGCCATCCGTCCGGTTCACCCTCATCCCTTTCCTGGGTAGAAGGTTCTCTGGATTGACCATATCAGGCCAAACTAGAGAGTGACAGCAGTGCCAAGTTGAGCATATCGGTGATTATCCAGTCCCTAATGGTCTTAGGTGCTTGATCCTGGCGTCTGTGGGATCAAGACCTACTGTTGCTGTGGCGACCTGGGGTGCTGCTCCAGCTGGGAGAAGAGGGTTGGTCACTTGTGTCTCTGCAATCAGCATCGGGAACACAGGGGATGGTGCTGGGTCGCCAGGACTGCCTATCCAGGTGATGGACCAGGCCGCTGGGATACGTTGCCCGGCCCCTGCAACCAGTCCCGTTTCATGTGCCCAGACTTGTTACACCCAAAAAAACACCACCGTTCATGGGTGAACTCTGTGGTTGCCGGCGAGCTGGTAGACACTGTGGCTGGCCACCACGAGCTTTCGCCGGTTTGGCTGTCGGGCCAGAAAGGCACTGTGGGGATAAGGGGCCCCAGGGGCCGTCTATGGAGCTGGGGTCGGGCGGTCACAACGTCATCTGCTAAGGCGGCTGCTTGCTTGACGCTGGACGGCTTACGGTTTGTAACCCACTCCCGACCATCAGTTTAAGGGGTCTTAAAGGTGGTCACCTCACACCTGTCGATCCACCCTTTAGACTGGTGCTCAGGCCAGGACAAATTTGCGGTGCCTGTCCTGGCACCCTTTGTTCAGAGCTTTGAACTGGGCCCAGTAGGTCTCTGGCGTAATGGCATATCTGGCCAAGAGAACCTCCTTTACAACCGGGTAGTCCTTCGCATCCTTCGGTCCATCTCTTGGTGTAACACGGCTGCTTTGCCGCACAGCTGCGGGACTAGGTTTTTGACCCAGTCATGCTGCGGTAGTTGGTGCATCTTGCAATGGTTCTCTAAGGACCGTCAATGTCAACGGTATCCTCGGAAAACTTGGCAAAGCTCTCATAGGCGAGTCGGGGTGCTAGACTGGCCAGGGACTCCCGACTTCGAGGACGATCAGGAAGGTGCCCGGCTGGTCAAAAGTTGGAGCACGGCAACTCGCTCAGCAGAGCTGGCATCGCTTCCCAGGTCCTCCAGGACACGCCTAACGTCCACCGGCATACCCATTTCCACTGGTGGTAGCACCGCTGGAGCCTTCACCGCCTCATCCCTCGAGTGGACAATTCTGGTAGTTCAGAAGGGCCGACAACCATCTCAGGGCTGCCCAGTGCCTCAGCTCCAACCACTGAGCGCCTGGCCTCGTAGACCAACAGGTCCGTGACCAACTGTTTCTTATTGTGGTTCTCGGTGGTTATTTCACACTTCACATCAGAGTGCGATACGGTTCTTGGTCCAAGACCGATATTTGGCCGACATCCTCCTAGTCTCGTATGTTTGTCGACTAAACTACAGGGAATGGTATAGGGTGTGTGTCCGAGCATTGGAGTATTTGTAACTCATTTCTATGGTTTTCAAAATTGAGACCATACTCAGGACAGATATTCCCGGATGAACATCGCTGCTGAGCCTAGCGATCTGTGAGGATTGTCTGTCGGTCCCGCCCCCGTGACGGGACAGGTGACGCGTGCGGCGTTAGCAGGTTGGGGGACACCGCTCGTCCCGCGCTTAGGCCCCACGACGCGTCCCATGACAAAGCAGCTGACGCGCCGCTCTACCAGGCTGGAGAACACCGCATGGATCTCACTCAGGCTCTGCCCCCGTGACCTCATGGGTAAGGTGCACCACGCGCAAGCGCCGCACTACCTTGGGCACATGAGGGGTTAACTCCCTCTCCAATTACCCTTGGCCTGCACTTCTCTCCGTCCCTGCGTATCAGTGGACTGAATATGTCTAGGGGCGGGTTTCATTCATTACTCTGCAGCTGTGTGCTGCCCCACAATTGGCTGCCTCTTCCTTTAATACTCAGCAAGCCCTACTGCAAACTGGCTGAGCATAAACCCTGTTTAAGTACTTGTGTTTGCCTCAAACACCCTGCTGCCTTGCTGCTGTCTTGTCTTGCGTATCCTGTTCCTGTTTTGACCTCGGTTTGCATCTGGAGCTCCGCCTCTCTGACCCTGGCTTGCTATTGGACTTCTACCATCTCTACTCCTGGACCCCGGCACCGCACAACGACTATCCGACTTCTCCAATCCCTGACCACAGCGAGTATATACAACCATTCTGATCTCTCCTATCCTGACCCAGCTACATGACCTTGCTCTGTACTCCGGACGCAGTCTCGCAGTTGGAGGTCGGTGTATTCCAACATCCCCACCTCAGCCTCGCGGTCCCATCCTGTTTGTGGTGAGCACTCTTTACACGATCCCGCCGTTGCCACGACAAAAATCCTGCCACAGGAGACCAGGACAATTACACCAGGGTTCAGTAACAAGTTTCCACAAACCTCCAGTACATAAAACACAGACACATACACCAAACTGGGGTAACAACCGAAGGTCTTAGGTGCGGGGACCTCCACCCGGAAGCTTACCCCGATATGTATTCCCAACTTGCGCCGCTGTCCTCAGTAATATAGGCAGCACTGTCTTGCTCTCCGCTAGCAGTTTTAAATTCCCTGCCCGTGTAAAGACTACGGACTTGAAACCGCACAGCGCATCCTCCCGAGCACCACCACGCACCCGCGGGTTGCCAACGGATCGCACTGCTTACCTGACGCGCACAGCGCGCATGCACACCAGGATGGCGTCATCCGATGCCGCAGACTTTTAAGCTCCGCCTCCGGATCGCGCCTCACGCTACCTGTGCGTGGCGCTCGCACGTGACACGTGCACCACGCCCCCAAGATCCGTGTCAACATTCTTTAGCTGTACAAACAGCTACACCTGCTCGTTGAGCCCTGGACCTATCACAGCTGCCGCAGAGTCCGCGCCCCCGCTCCACCCCCCATGTGGGTTGGCTGATCCAGCCTTTATATGCTCACCAATGTCATAGGCCCATTGGCTGAGCATAGATACTTGTTACCTGTGTTTACCCTTGCTGTTCCTGCCTTGTTCCTGTCCGGTTGCTTTGTTCCAGTTTTGATCTTCTGTGTACCGAACCGGCTTGTTTTGACTACTCCAACCTCTGGCTCCTGATCTTGGCTACCTCTGACTCCTCGCCCCTCTCTAATCCTGAACTCGGCATTGCACCTCGGCCACTCGCCACATCGGCAAAAGTACCTTCTACGCTCCGGATATCTCCTACGTTGAACTCGGCAAGTATAAAGACTACACTGATCTCTATATCCCTGACCCGGCGGTCAAGGCAAACCTACACTCAGGACGTGGCCCCGTGCCTGTGGCTTGTGTTTGTTACTACTCCCATCTCAGTACCGGGGTCTCCTCTTGTTTGTGGTGAGCACAGCGTGACAGCCGGTGCTGCACTCCAAACAGCTCAGGCCAACATTGCACACACAGACCACAGCTTCACCGGCTGCTTCAGAGCCTTGCACTGGGTCTCCTCGGTTCCCTTCTGCTGACTCTTTGAGCTCTGTCAGCACACAGCCTTTACAAAGTCCAGAATGACTCCGTTAAGGCTGGGGAGAAGGAGTATTTATACCCCTGTCCCAATCAGTGACGTGCCAGCCATTCTTGGTAGGAACAATAGTCCTGGTCTCTGCTCACAAATCCAGACCCGGTTCATGAGATTACTAGGGTCATTTCTATCCTTTAACATAGCCTAACATGATGTAAACAGGTACAGGACAATGCCCATACAATACAGATACAGCTTTCTTGCAGAAGAAGTCCACTCAGCAGATTGTCGAACTCTCCCTGGTTCCTCAACAATGGGCCTAATCCCAGTAGTACATTACCAAACTCTGTTGTGATTACAGCTCCTTTTGCGAGAGAGCGTTAACCAGTGCAGGTCCATTCTCTTGAACAGAGCTGTACATCACTGTTTTACATACTTTAAGAATAACATATATAGAACTGGTACAATAAACTGTACATACATAAAGCATATTGACAGGTAATGGCGAGTGTAACCTTTAAGAGCAGCCAAATCGACCTCTACCATCACAACGAGAACCTCAGCTAGCCCAGCCGGAGCTGCTACCGGTAACCCCTACGAAGACGTAAGTATCTCAAGAAACAGCCCCCCCCCCCCCCCCACCCAAGACCTAAAATGAATGGGATTCAGCTCCGGAAACCCCTGCTTCAATCCAATTTAAAAAAAGAATAAGACGCATCACTTGAGATTGCCTCTTTAAAAAGCGAGGCTTTAGAATTGTTAAATATAAAACAGATCAAGAAAATAACTAAAAACGAAACAATACATCTCTTACCTGCGTAACAATGGTTTATCATCCTCAGTAAAGAAGCTCAGCGCCTTCCCCTTGTGTCCTGCTCTCCCAGTACGCCCTGTTAAAAAAAACAAAACAAAAAACACAATTCAGTTACTCACTCAAGACTTTTTGAACTGGTGATTTTTTTTTCTCAAAGATGCAATCGCTCAAAAATAAATAAGCAGTCTATTAAAAAAAAAAAATTTTAAATAAAAAAATTATACATATAATTTCCAGTTTCTTAAAATTGTTACTTTCAATAAAGTAGGCCACAATATTTTTATATACCGAACAAAACCCTGGTGTGACAGCATTCAAAAGCCAAGAATAACTTAAAAAGCTTTACAAAGACTTATACAGCTACATCAAATAATATATGTTTGGAGATAAGAGTATCATGTATCATGCCATCAACAACTACAATTAACAGGTACATTCAACAAGCTGGCATTGTCCGTTACCTATTCTATGTATGTACTCCACAGCGCTGGTTGGGAAGTCGTAGTTGATGACCATATTTACACCTTTGAAATCAATTCCTCTAGCTAGCAGAGCTGTACAAATCAGGACCCAAATTTTTCCTTCTCTGAAACTTCGTATGACATTATCCCTCTGTTAAAATCAAAATAAGACAACATTAATTTACATCCATTTCATTAATAAAAAAAAAGTGCTACATTTGTACGGGTCATCGTTTAAAAATAAAATAAAAATAAAATAATCTCATTACCGGAAGGATCTGCAACTTCTTGCATTATCGTTTCAACATTATTGGAGGAGGAGAGGAGTAAATACACTATTATAATAAGCAACCGTAGATCATTCACACTACGATGTAGAGCAGGGGAGCGCAAACTTTTGCTGCTGCGCCCCCTGCCTTTTCCTCCTCCAGTGCGCGCCCCATCCCCTTTTACCTTGATGCGGCATCAAATGACGCCGTAAGGACGTGACGTCACCCGCAGCGTCATTTGACGTTTGTGACGTCACAGGACGCCGCGTTGCCATGGACACAAGTCCCGACGCCTGCAGAGTCAAAGTAAGTTTAGAGTTGCAGAGGCCTTACACGATCCCCCAACATTTAATTTAAATTAAATTAATTAAGACTGCGGGGCCTCTGCAACGCAGCACCCCCCCCCCCCAGAAAAATCTCACGCCCCCCAGGGGCCACCCACATTGTGCACCCCTGATGTAGAGTATGTGTGTGAGAACACTACTGCAGCATAAAAGATTCCAGGTTCTCTTCCAACTAGAGAAGATATCGGTGTAATATTGCTCTGAAATGAGCTGTAGCTATGGCACTTTCGATTAAAATGTTGTTTTTGTTCTTAATTTTTCCTTTCACAAATCACCTCTACTTTTCCCATTTCCCAAACATTTTATACCAATGTAAAATATGCCCATGCAATATTTGCTGGCTCTTAAACATGGCCGACATTATATCAAGGAGCCGATTTGTGAAAATAATTATTTCCCCTGGGCAAAAACCAAGCAAAAATAAATAAATTAATAAAAAATAGCTTCAGTGTTTAGCTTCAAAAAACAAATGAGTACATCTTGTATATTCGGTGATATTTGCTGCTACGTTACTTACAATTTAATGTATTTTGGCTTACACTTAGAAAGCTATTGAATACAGAAAGGTATACCTGTTGCTGTGTTCTGTCTGCATGAATGGCATCCACATTAATTCCTTCATAAATAAGTTCATGAAACAACTCTTTAGCCCGATCGATAGACTGCACAAACACAAGAACTGGGGGGCTGAAACCCTGGAGTGGAGAATAAAAAGACCATCAAGGACTACAAAATTCTTTAATCTGGTTGCTTCACCAATGTTATTAAGAAAGCATGTAAACTTGCAAGCAAACATGCAACCACGTATGTTAACAGTTAATCTGTATACCTTTTTAATGAGGTCTCTCATTGCCAACAGCTTGCCTGTCTCAGACCCAACAAACAAAAGTGATTGTTCCACAGTGTCAGCCGCAGAGTTCCTGTCAATAAAACACAAAAGCATACATCTCTGGTCCTCCTTAAATCTGCTTTACAGTAAAGAAAAAAAATATTAAAGTATGGCATAATAATAATTAAAAAAAAATAATAATAAAAAAAGAACAATCTGAAATGGTCAGATTTATTAGGAGAAAGCCACGATGCAACATAATAACTTCTGTTGATATGCCTTGAAAATATTTTTGTTACCCGCGATATTTGCTCCTTTGTTTTTTTTTTCTTGAGGGCATTAAAAAGGCTATTTTTGCTCACTGGAAGTCAAGCGGTCTACTGATAAAATAGACATTACAGAATTTCTCAGGAGAATAAATAATATACAATAATAAAACACTGACGAGTGCTTTGATTTGTTGCGTTTCCCCAAAAAATTAAATAAAAACTAGGACATCTGAAAAGGAAGTCTTCTCCCAAGATCCAAACTTTGAGTTTATTTTAAAACACAGTACAATGTTTTTTTTATTTTTATTACCACTGACAGCAAATTGTTAGCAGTGTTCTAATAAACCCGTCATCCATGAAATTACGCGATAGTTCCTTACTCCCTTTGGATATGATATAGCATGGTGGACTTGCATATGATGCAATAAAACAAGAGAAAAATGGAAGTACTTATTAGTGATGTCCGAGTCTGATATGCAGCTTTTCCCAGGTTTTGCAGATCAATTCCGAACCGCACACTCAAATCCAAAGTTGGATTTCAGCAATTTAAGCCTATGCGGCTTCTTTAAAATCCCTCCGTGGGGCTCGAATTCTCGGATTTAAAAGAATCCGGTGTTGGATTTAACGTAAATCCGCTACACGGAACGCGCTTATATCAAATCCAACAGACTTTTTCGGATTCGGATTCTGTTTGCAGGTTCTTATTCTGTACTGAATCCGACACATTTTCCGTAATAGGGGAAAAAATAAATAAAAAAATTCCTGCCCTTTTGAGGCCGCAACTCAAAGCAACCGGCCAATCCGTTTTGGATTTAAGTGGAAAATTCATCCATCTTCTAGTACTTAACACAAAGTGCACTTCTGCCCTCTCACCCACCACACTTTCTACTTTTTTGTACCCCCCAAAACTTTTAATAGACTGAGTTAAAAAAAAAAAAAAGTGCCCAATCTTACCTTGCACCAACAGACACTGATACAGCGCTGTCAAGGTGTAGTTTGCACCATTGTTCCACGTCGTGAGCAAACGTTGCACTGAACATGGCTCTCTTAACCAGATGGGATGTGCAGGCCACAAATATAGAGGCCAATTGATCCCTGAATCCCATCTTCCCATCTTCAAACAACTTGTCCGACTCATCAACAACTAACCATTCAACACTATAAAAGAACGCAATGTTTGATCGTTATTTAGCAACATCGCTTTTCCTATGTTCATTATTTACCAACAAACCAATACCAAACAAAAAATAATTTCTTATATGGCTACAGAGCACATGCTTTACTAATTTAATGCAGACAAAGGGTTAAGATATAGTATATGTTGTGCAATATACTGCATTAAAACATTGGATTACATGTGGTTCAATGACGTCAAACAGGAACGAAGTCCCGCAACATAAATCTGTGTGTCATTAAAAACCTACATATCGATAATACAACTTCCAAGTAGGATTGAATGAAAAATAAAGAATGTTTTAGGATATATACCCTGATATTCTGCATTGTTCCCAAATTCGTTATTTATAAAGGGTCATAATTCAGGTGAAATTAGATAAAAATTATTTGTTGTTGCTTAAAAAAATAAATAAATATTTCCAGGAAAAAAAAAAAGGAGGGGGGGCGAGAAGAAGGGAGAGAGCGTACCTGGAGAGGTCTATTCCAGGAGGATCTTGCTTCAGCAAATAAATTAACCTATTCGGAGTGGTCACAAGGATATCTGGCGATAAAATAATAATAATAATATTTAAAAAAAACAAAAAAAAAACAAGACTTGCTTTGATTATAAACAAAGAAAATCCTTTTCGTTTCATTATGTACCATATTTCTTAGATGACTTGGGTCCAAACTTTTTTGCAGCCACAGCTGTTTTATTGATCATGTGTATCCTGAAGCCAATGCCTTCTGATAGCTTGACTAGCTCTCGATGAGTCTAAAGAATTGAGAAAGGAAAGTATATTCATTATTGTAAGTGGAAGCACAATTCTAAGTGAAAGTATACACTCTGTGGCCATTACAAGGCAGTGGTTAAAAATATACAACACTTTTGCCCAAGCTCGCAAACCAGACAAATTTCAGCCGCGAATACTAAGCCCATGTCAGAGTTCGCAAGCATGAAGTAAAATGTGCATGTCACTTTTGCTTAATATGCTAATTTGCTACATTCTCTCAAATCGCATGATACACTTAAAACCATGACTATAAAAAAGACCCATGAAACAAGTTTCACACTGTCTGGCGATTAAAGTTTACGAAATTGCAAAATCTACAAAGTTTGCAATATTGTAGCCCTATTTGGGCCTTGGCGAAACATTTCACAAGGAAGCGAAATTGGGAGGAAATGGGGGGGGGGGGGGGGGGAAGGAGGGAAGGATAAAAAAGTAGCAACTGTATTTTGATGTTTAGATGTGTCGGAAAACAATAATAAAAAAATTAAAAAAGCTACAGATATGGCAGTGTGTACAGTACACCAATAGAAAGTCGTAATGTCATCTCCTGATAGTGCAGCTTTCTACCGGCTGTTGGAGCAAGGCGGACCCCTGCCGTCAGTGTTTCCACTGGGTACACTTTCCCAGTGGAAAAAATGCCTGTATCTCAGGAACCAGGGGGGGGGGCACAGTCCTGGTAATATAAAACAAATATAGACTACTGGCTTTAATACTTGCGGTCAGTACTTACTGCAATAGATAGGATTGAGTCTTTGACCCGTCTGACTAGCACAGTGTTTTTCAACAGGGGTTTCTAGGAACCCTTGGGCATCCATAAAGGTTCCCTGCAATTTTCAAGTAATTTGGAAATTGTACCAATATAAAAGAATTTACAATGCGCCTGAAGTCAGTCGCGCTATTAGAGATGGTTGGGGTTCCTTACAATGCATTGGATCTCAGAAACACTATTAGAGAGAGGGTTGGGGTTATGAAGAATTTCATAATATAGTTATAGGTATTTGTTAACCGAAAAAAAAAAATTATTTTGAAAAGCACTGCATTAGTATCAGGCCCCCAGATCTGAAGTCAATAAAAACACATAAGCTTGTGCAAATTGCCAGAACTTATGCTTTACGGAGCAAAAATGTGAATACCACTAAACATAAATTAAAGCTGCATTAGAAAAACCTTCTTTATATTTAAAATTTTTGTATTAATAAGATTTTTATGTACTCTAGTCACAGAAAAAAACAAAGCAAAAAGACGACTAAATAAGAAAACCATTGGACAGCTGGCTGTTGGGGTTCACTCAATATTAAGAAGTCTGATTGCCAAAGGGCTGCCTGAACGTCTGCATTTTCCTGGGTATCCATCTTCCACCCATGTTTACTGCCTGGGGCCCCAGCGCTGTTTCTTTGGGTAGCACCACTTATTTATAGGGATAGTAACATTTCATGGAAGACAAATCCTACCTGGCTTGCAAGTTCTCTTGTTGGCGATATTATCAGTGCTCTGAAGCCTTCATTCATTGGTTGCTTCAGATGTGTTAAGATTGGAATAGAGAATGCCATAGTCTTTCCTGAACCCGTGGGAGCACAAGCCAGAAGTTCACGACCCTTTGGTAACATCATATAGAGTTAAAGTTAATAAGACATGACTTTCCTATTTGCATAGACCTCTGTTAAACGTTCTATACAATTTTTAAACGTTTAACTATAATTCTATGCGATGTCAACAATTTACTGATTCCTTATAAGAGCAGTAACCCACCCGAGACGTCAGGTCGCAATTTTACAAACATTCCAGGACAATCTTTAAAAATAAAAAAATAATGGAATTACTTGCATTTCATATATAAATAACCTATTGGACTTAACAGTCCCTGTTTTGTGTGTGTGTGTGTGGTGTGTGGTGTGTGTATGTGTATATGAACCGGGAGATGTTGACTACCTGATAACGGGGTGAGAAACATAATTTTATTAAGAATTGAATCTAATTTAACAATTCCTAAAGCAAGGATTTGACAATGTATGTTACTTGAGAAATTGAGCATGGTTTTATTTATTTTTTCCTTTGGGACTTCAAAATGAATGAGTGTTTCTCAATCCAAGCGTTTCCTCTACCTTTATCCTGCCCTTCTACTGCAGTGTTTCTCAACATCCGATCTCAGACGCGCTATTAGAGAGGGTTGGGGTTCCTTACAATGCATCTGATCTCAGGCGCACAATTAGAGAGGATTTGGGGTTCTGCAGAATTTAACAGTATAATTATAGAGTTCCTTAACAAAAAAACAAAAAAAAATGTTGGAAACCACTGATCTACTGCTATGCACCAACAGTTGCCAATAGTTAACTTGCTGTATAGAAAAAGTTTACATTTAAATGCGTGTGTAAATAAAAGTAGTATGTTAGGTGGATCACAGAAAGGTAACCGAATAGTCCTCCATCCCCAAAAATAAAAGTGCTTGGTCAAAAATGAAATATGCTGTCGCCTTACATGCAACATGATAGGTACTGCTTGCATCTGGATGGGGGTCGGTGTCTGGAAGCCAGCTTCTCGCACATTCTGCATCATTCTTGGGTGGATCTTATACTCTTGCTGAAGTTGTTCAAACGTGGCAATAGGTTCAGGAATATCTGTTCCTTGTATGTAAATCTTATGCTTATTCCTGAAATTATTTATCTATAATGGTAATGGAAATAAATAATAACATTTACAAACAACACCTTTTCAGTCTGCAATACACTTTAAAGCAGCAATAACAGGTTTAATTTAAAAAAAATAAAAAAATTGCATTACAGGATTGAAGCAGGTCGTCGCCGGAGCTGAACCCCATTCATTTCAGCTCCGGGGAACACCTTCCTGTGATAATTGCCTCCATAGGGGTTGTCAGCTATGCAATAAACAGTATAATTTGAATGAGGCTTCATTGCTTTCCACATCTGGGGGGGAGGGGGTGAATTGCTCCCACAAATATCTGATGCCTTCAGGGCATAGGATGACAAATATTCCCAATTATTTGTGCTTTATTTTCAATGTTTTTATTATTATTATTGTTCACACAGTAAGTAGAAAACAATCCATCTTTATGGTACCTTTTCCAATCGCTGCTGTTCTAGTTTCTCAGCAGTAGGTTTCTTTTGTTTCTTCTCTCTGTTATCCTTCAGGTTTGCCTCTAAAGAGGACATCCAGAGGATGGAATCATTTTCAGGTGTATGTTCTGCGTCAGCCGCTACAGAAAAAGAACAAACAGAATGGTATCACACTACAACTGATCTCCTCTTACATTACATGCATTAGAGAGAGAGAGTGGCACCGAGTGTGAAGCTGGGGAACCTGGTTCAATTCCCGGTTTCAGCTCCTTGTGACCTTGGGCAAGTCACTTTATTTCCCTGTGCCTCAGTCACCAAAAAATACAGATTGTAAGCTCCACCGGGCAGGGACTGTCTGCAAAATGTCTCTGTAAAGCGCTACCTAAAACTAGCAGCGCTATACAAGAACAAAAGAAATTATAAATCAATTAATTATTACTGTATTGACTCGCATTTCTACATGTTTACTTGCTCCTCCCATCTTATTACTATCAAATCCTGAATTGTTTTCTGCCATTAGCTGCCTCAATGATAAAATATGGAATCAGCCCTTTAGTGAGAGATGTATATTAAATAAAAATTAAGTTCTCATATTGCACATACCGTCTCTTTTCCTCTTCTTTGCTTTCTTCCCCACGTCTCCATTTATTTTCCTTGTTTGCCCTTTGGTAGAAACATCTCCTTTTTCTGTCTGACCTGGGTATTTCTTCACTGTAGTTTTTCCACTCACTTCAGTGGCTGCCATGCCATTTTCACATTTTTTAGGCAGCGGTTTTGTTTGGTTTCCAAAAAAATCGAGACTTTTGGAAACATTAGAAGAATGTAAATCACTCTCCTTACTCTTTGTCACCTGGAGGGGAAAAACATAATTTTACATTAATATATATATATATATATATAAAAAAAAAAACAGATTCCTTTTCAGCAAAAACCACTCTGGAAAAAAGATGGAGTAAATAATTTACAGGTTAACGTCTCAATTACTTGTTCATGCGTCAGCTTTTTAGCTTGTTCCAGATGCCTGAACAACCCATGGGGTAAGCCAGCACAGACATAAAACTATTCTTAGGGAATGCAAAGCATTATTGCACACTACCGCTTCACGGGAACTTCCTCATGAGTCACACTGTCGTCTGATATTCGAACATAAAATGTACAAAGCGTTACAAATAATTATCAGTGACATTCCTATCCTGATATTCAAATCCCAAACATTAAACACCAAGGGGCTAAATGAAGCATGTTTAGAAGTGTTACCTCTTACCTTCAAAATGCCCAAATAATATGATTTGCATCATTAGGTAAACCATAAAATGCTTACAGACAGTGAGTTGTCGGAATTTAACCGCCATCATCAAACTAACCTTTGGGTTGAACATAGAACGTATTCATTTCCAAACAAGGGTAAAAACATTGGAAGAAATGTCAACCCTGCCATAAAGTACTACACCAATACTTGTAAACGACTTCACCAGTGCAATAAGTATTCATGTTGTAGTAATAGCACATAAGTGGTATAAATACCAGTTGCCCTAATGCAGATTAAATTAGAAGGGAGCACAAGACCATTGTCAATGTTGCACAGCATAAAAGTGCAAAATTACATGATACGATTTTTACATTACGATTGATCAGGAATCTAAGTTGAGAGAGAAGCCCTCTAATCCATCTTATTGTGTGACAATACTAACTTAAATATACATATATGTGTGTGTGTATGCGTGTGTATACGCGAGTGTGTGTATACGCGAGTGTGTGTGTATACGCGAGAGTGTGTGTATACGCGAGAGTGTGTGTATACGCGAGTGTGTATATATATATATATATATAAAATGGAAATATTACGGTATGCTCATTTTCACATACTGTACGTACACTTTTTTTTTTAAATTACTAATCATGTTTCATTAGCTGAAAGGTTGTTTTATTGCACCTTTGTCTTCAGGACATTTTTTTCAGCTGACATTAACTCGGCCACTTTTTGAATGTTAGTCGAGCAGTTAGTACCAGGCCCACATAACTTGAACTGGGGAAAAGAGGGATATCTGATTAATCAGGACCGTGTACACGTGGAATTTTTGTCTAAGCCATTAGTCACTTGGGGACAGATTGCAATCTCCTTTCTGGGGACTTGCTCCTGCACTCGAGTGCATGGGATGTTCTGGCACTGAAAGCAGTACTACAGGTTGCATGGCTTTGTTGCTTTTCCTTATAGAATTGAAGCAGAGGGTCTCCGGAGCTGAATCCTGTTAATTTCAGCTCCAGGGACCCGCTGTTCCCAGAGATACATACCTCCGTAGGGGTGGCAGCATCTCTGCAGCCAGGGAAATGGCGGCAATTAAATACCCCACAAACCAATAGGAAGCTGTGACATCATCCCTTGCAGCTTCCTATTGGTCCACGTCACTGGGGGCTTTAAGCTGCACAGATTCCGGCAGTTCCCAAGGATGTGAAAATCTCTGGAAGCAGGATGTCCCCGGAGCTAAAATTAATGGGGTTCAGCTCTGGAGACCCCCTGCTTCAAAACTATGACAAAAAAAAAAAGCAAGTAGTACAACATGAAGTGCGGCTTTAACAAGGCAAACCTGCTGAAATAGTAAATTAGAACTAGTAGGTTCTCTGATGCTGAACCGCTTTTTTAGCAACACCTGTAGTTTTCAGTGCTGTGCTCCCTCATATAAAATTAAATATGGCCACCACAGATATCTTCCAAAAGGAAAATGCAATCAATGATGTCGCGTCTTTCTATTGGTCCGCAGATTCTATGAGATTTGGAGGCCATACCGTTTCCCCAGGGGGGAGCACCAGCACTGCTATGTATCTTAGGAAACAGGGGTTACCCTGAGCTAAAAATAGCACAATTGAGTTCCAGAGAACCTCATGTAGGCAGCATTGCTGCTTTAAGGGGTTAAAGTCTATAAGGGTAACTGCCACATGAAGATCCACAAAAATGGAGTTGACACCTTAATCAAAAAGGTGAGCTTACAGGTATGGCATCAGAGGGTATGTCTTTATTTATATAGCACCATTAGTGTACATAGCGCTTCACAGCAGTAATATGTGACAATCATTTAAATAATAAATAATATAAATAACACAAATGGGAGAAGTCCTTCAGACAAAAGTAACATTTAGGAAAAGAAGTACCTGCTCCAAAGAGCTTACAATCTAATTGGTTGGTAGGAAGAACGTAAAGAGACAGTAGGAGGGCGTTCTGGTAAGTGCGTCTGCAAGAGGCCAAGGTTAATGTATGAGGTGTTAATTATCAGCCATGGAGCTACTCATATGCTTCTTTAAGCAAGTGTGTTTTAAACTGGGCCTTAAAAGGTGGATCAAGAGGGTGCTAGTCGGATACTGAGAGGAAGGGCATTCCAGAGGAGTGGGGCAGTCAGTAGAAAGGTTTAAGGCGGGAGAGTGTTTAGATACAAAGGGGGTAGAGAGAAGACATCCTTGAGTAGAACGCAAGAGCCGGGATGGTGCATAGCGAGAAATTAGGGCTGAGATGTAAGGAGGAGCAGAAGAGTGTAAAGCTGTAAAAGTGAGGAGGAGAATTGAGTGTGTAATACAGGATTTGAGAGGAGAGTGATTTCAGCAGGGAAGACGCTGAGACAGATTTTGGAAAGAGTAGAGTGATTCTGGCAGCAGCATTTAGGATAGATTGTAGGGGAGACAGGAAGGCCAGACAGCAGGTCAGAGGAAAGGGTGTATCTTGGTAATATTACGGAGGGAAAAAAAACGACATTTTTTTGCTACCTTTTGAATGCGAGAAGAGAATGTGAGAGAGGAGTCGAGTGTGACCCCTAGGCAGCGTGCTTGGGCTACTGGGTGAATGATAGTACTTCCAAAAGTAATGTGAACGGAGGAAATAAGCCCATTTTTGGGAGGGAGTATGAGGAGCTCTGTTTTTGCAATGTTAAGTTTAAGTCGGTGGATGGCCATCCAGGATGATATAGCAGAGAGACATTCAGAAACTTTAGTCTGTAAGGTCAGGGGTAGAAAAGAACATTTGTGTGGCATCCGCATAGAGTTGACATTTGAATCCAAGAGATGTGATTAGGTCACCTAGAGAATGAGTATAGAGAAAAGAGATGGGGTCCCAGGACAGAGCCCTGGGGTACCCCCACAGAGAGATCGATAGAGGAGGAGATGTTAGCAGAAGAGACACTGAAAGTACAATGGGAGAGGTAAGAGGAGATCCAGGATAGTTTTTTTTTACGAATGCCAAGGGTATGGAGAATGTGAAGGAGAAAGGAAAAGAGGGTGGTCCACAGTATCAAATGCTGCAGAGAGGTCGAGTAATATGAGTGTAATGACCTCTCTGTCTTTGGCAGCATGGAGGCCCTTAGTTATTTTACTAAGGGCTGTTTCAGTGGAGTGAGCAGTGCAGAAGCCAGCTTGTAGAGGGTCTAGGAGAGAATAAGTGTTGAGAAAATGGAGCAAGTGAGAGAATACAAGACGTTCAAGGTGTTTAGAGGCAAAAGGCCGATAGTTAGAAAGACAGGTAGGGCCAAGCTTACTGTTTTTGAGTAATGGTATGACTGTTTCATGTTTATAGGAAGAGGGAAAGGTACCAGAGTAGAGGGAAGAGTTAGAAATGTGTGTGAGCGTAGAGATTATAGTAGGAGCAAGAGGTTTTAGAAAATGGGAGGGAATGGGGTCAAGAGTACAGGTGGTAGAGGGTGAAGAGGAAATCAGCAACAACACATCCTCCTCCGTGACAGCGGATAAAAAGTCCAGGAATGCAGGAGGAGAGTTGTGCGTGTTGATTAGTGAAGAAAAGTAGGTTTGTTTAGCCTGAGAGAGGGAAGAGTTGAAACAGGATAGCATAAATTTGTAGTGAAGGAAGTCTGCGAGAGTGTGAGATTTCCTCCAGAGGCGTTCAGAGGAACGAGTGCAGGAACGCAGCATGAGCGTGTGGGAATTTAGCCAGAGTCTGGTGTTCAAAGGGTGAGAACAGCAGAGAGAAAGTGGGGCATGTAGATCAAGAGGTGGGGGATAGGGCAGAGTTGTAGTTCCTGACAAGGTTGTCAGGGTTTGGAGCAGAGCTGAGAGAGGAGAGGGAGGAGCGTAAAGTGGAATCAAAGGCTGGTAAGGTTAATAGAGCGCAGGTCTCTGCAGAAACAAAGGGTAGATTGAGGTGGAGAAGGGGAGAAGCGAGAGAGAGAAAATTAGATGAGGTGGTCAGAGAGAGGAAAAGGGGAAATGGAGAAATCAGAGAGAGAAAAGTTTAGTGAAAACCAGGTCTAGGTAGTGGCCATCCTTGTGGGTGCTGGCTGCAGTCCACTGTTGAAGGCCAAAAGAAGAAGAGGTTAGAGAGAGAAAGCGGGAAGCCTAAGGGAGAGAGGGGTCTTCAATATGGCAGTTGAAGTCCCCAAGGAGACGAACAGGAGTGAGGAGAGAAAGAAAGAGAGCCAAGATTGAAAGTGAGAAAGACAGAACGGGGATGAATAGAGGTAGGTGGGCGATATATGACCGCCACATAGACAAGGAGAGGAGAGAAAAGCTGTACAGTGTGAGCCCCAAAGGAGGGAAAAGCAAGGGAGAGAAGGGTACTGTAGCGGTAGATAGAGGAGAGCAGGAGCCCCACGCCTCCACTCCTGCCATCAGGGCGTGGAGTGTGGGAGAAAGAAAGGCCACCATAAGAGAGGGCAGCTTCCAGAGCAGAGTCAGACTGAGTGAACCAGGTCTGAGTTATAGCAAATAGGAGCAGAGAGTGAGAGAGAAAGAAGTCATGCACAGAGGAACTTGTTAGAAAGGGAGCGAGCATTCCAAAGGGCACAGGAGAAAGGATGATAGGGGATGGGTATGAGGTTAGAGGGGTTGACATCCAAAGGAGTATAAGCTGTATGTGGAAGGCGAGGACAGGAGTATACAGAAATAAAGCAGGGACCAGGATTGGGAGAGGAGATATCCCCAGAAGCAAGGAGGAGAAGCATGGATAGAAATAGAATGTGTGAGGCTGATTTGTAGGGTTGTGTTTTAGTGCAGGGGATATAGCTGTGTAGTGTTAGAGGGCACAGGTAAGGCCGTGCCTATAGTGCCCGCGACAGTTGTATTTCGCTTTGCGGCGGCGGCGGCGCAGGCATTGATTGGTCCAGGGGCTGTCACATGAGGCGACAGCCCCTGAAAAATCAAATATTCCCGGCTTCCAAAAATCGCGTTGCCATCGCGCTTACTATAAGCTCACCCGGCGGCGACAATTCATTTGTTTTCGGTGACGTCGCGTCGTCGGCACTATAAGCGCGGCCTAAGAAAGGAGTTCATGTGAACTGAGAAGTAGTGAAGGATATATATATTTGTATTTAAACAAAATTACAACGTTGGCATTACATTTTCTCTAAGCTAGGCATTTTCATCCGCCATTTTATTGCCTCAAATTGTCAATGTGCTTTACACAAATATGTCCCTTGCACCATACTATGTGACAAAATGGGATATATTACAGTCTGCATCAATATATGTCTTCTGCTTTTCACCTACTCATCACGTTATGCCGCGATTATAGTCATCACGTGCCGCGAATACAAATGTGTTCCTCAACGAGGCTGCCCATAGGGTGCGCAAACGCTGTAGAGGACCACGCGGGCGATTTTTTAAAATACAAATCAATTTTTTTTTTGTGGCACAGCCGTGTCACATGTGCGGTTCAGCCAATAAGGGTTGACGCGTGACGTTAGGCGCACGCCACAACTATAAATCACAGCCTTAAGGAGGT
This sequence comes from Ascaphus truei, assembly GCF_040206685.1. NCBI lineage: Eukaryota > Metazoa > Chordata > Amphibia > Anura > Ascaphidae > Ascaphus > Ascaphus truei. Next base: position 127,918,674 of record NC_134485.1, read on the forward strand.
GTGGATTTGTTGTAGTCTGCGCTACCTTTTAGGAGGACAAACATTGCAATTCCTTATAGATTAAATGACAGTGTACAGGGCTGTGAAAACCTCATAAGTTTCTTCAAGAAGGTGAGCCTTTCTGGTGTTGTAAACTTATCTGGCGAACGCTCGACACCAAACACTTAACTGTCAATAAGCAGATTTTTCATTACCTTAATGCACAAACCCCATCCATTTATTTGTACGTATTTATTTATTTGGAGAATGCATGTCACCCCCCTACCCTGTTAGTGTCTTCTATTGGGAGCATGCAACTGAACAACGTGCTGATGAATGAGACATAGAGGAATGAGACATAGAGGAATGAGACATAGAGGAATGAGACATAGAGAGATGAGACATAGAGAGCTGAGACATAGAGAGCTGAGACACAAGCCCCCCCCCCCTCTCCCAAGCTCTGCTTCACACCCGCACCTTGAACTTCTCGGCATCCCTGCTGAACCTCTTCAGATCAAACCTGGCCCCGGACCCCAGCTTGCGGAACAGATCGAAGGTGTCCATGTTTACCCAGCCTGCTCCACGAAAAGACAGAAGACCAGACCCACGTGTTGAGCCCAAAGGATGCGAAGCTTTGTGATAGGGCGACGGCGAAGGTAAGGGCGGAAGTACCCTGGAGTTCCAACAGTTGCACGTGCTTGACGTCATGACCTCACTGTAGACATTTTTGGTGTGGGCAAAGTGCTCTTTTTACGACGCTTTAACTCTTTCACTGCCAGAGTCCTGCAGCACAATCCTTTGCATTGCGTTTCACAAGCCTTGTGGCAGGGAAGGGATTAATTACTTGAAATTATGATTGTCAGCTTTCCCATACTGCTCTTTATGTAATCATGATCGCATACTAAAAATTCTACAGAAGTTCAGTTTTGGAAAAAAACAGTTGATTTTTTTTTTGTGCAGAGCCGCTTACAAATCCAAGATATAACTGCTGATGAATTCCATCCCATTTGTGGGTAGGTATTTATTTTCAAAAGGGAAATACATATGTGTGTGTGTATATCCATATTGGTATTTAAGATGTGAGGAAGGTAGTGGGGTCATGTGATGGGGAGAGTGTGGATGGCATGGGGTGGAGAGTGTGAAATTGGAGATGTAGTGAAATCGGGGGGGGAAGCAGACTGACACGGCGCGTAAGAGAGTGAAATGGAAGGTGAGAGAGTGACATGGGGGGAGGTGGGGGGCGGGGTGACACTTGCTCCCTGTGCACCGGGAAGAGAGAATGGAGGTTGCAGCCATGGGTAGGAACTTTTCCCCGTCCCCTCCAATTAGCGGCTTCATGCCAGCGTGCAGATGAATACTGCCCCGCTCCTCCTCTTAGGCCACGATTATAGTTGGCGCGCGACGTGGCGCATGATATCCCGCGGGCCTGTCGCTCGCACAAAACATGCACTGAGGCTGGAGGCAATCGGGAGGCGTGGCAGACGCGTCACCAGGCTGGTTCGCCCTCATTGGCTGAACCGCCCATGTGACGCGTAAAAACTTTCATTTCTATTTTTACAAAATCGACGGCACGGTCGCTCTGCAGCACTTGCGTGCACTATGGGCGGCCTCATTGAGGAACACACATTTATGTGCGAGCATGCCACTAATCGCAGCCTTACCCTCAGAACGCGTGATTTGCACAGGAGAGGAGCTGTCTTTAAACAGCTTTCCAGAGGGAGTGAGGAGCAGCTCTGGTCCGTGGCAGCAACGTCCCGCTCCCTTTTCACCAGAGAAAGAGGGAAAGAAGGACGCTGTGCTCAGGTTAGGGCTACTCGATACTGGGGCCCATCCGGTGTCAGATTTCCCGTTTCCCGGGCCTAGGGTGGCACAATCTGGTGGTGTTACTTCTGAAGACACATTCTGTGCTGAAAGCCACATTGTACAGCCTATTCACATGAATGGGCTGTAAGTGGGCATATTTACCAAGCCATGTTGGACATACATTTTATGGAGTAGCACTGCTTAGTAAATATGGCTCAGAATCTCAGGAGAGCATTTTTAAATTTTCCTCATTGGGCGAACCGCTCACGTGACACGCGAGCGAACGGCAGATTCAAATTTGCTTGCTTGGTAAGCGCCGCGCATGCTCATGCGCTTGCTCACGCTGGCCACACACTTTGCCATATGTTAGAGGTTTCAGAGGAGTTGGTTTGAGGTAGCCAATTGAAATACATTTGAATAGCACTGTAGGAGATGCATGCAGAGGTTAAAACAGGAGAATTATTTTAGGGGAAAAATATAGGGTTTTGATTAGCCAAAGTTTCAACAACATTAAATACAGTGTATGTTTAGCATAAAGGAGCATCAAAAAGAAACATGCCTAGCTTCTACCTAAATCTCTGACTATTACAGTGTGTTGTCCTGATCTACAGTATAGGTTGGAGGGCTAAACCGTTTAGCAACGATAACACACAAAGTCAGTGGGAGGTAAGTTCATCCTCAGGGCCCCCAGCTTCCTTCTGGCTAAGGTATTGGTGGAAAGTCCACGTGCAGTGTGGTGTCTCTCTACCGCTGTCCACGGTGCGTATACCTTCCTGGATCAGAGTCTTGAGAACTGATAGCTGTAGCCTTTTTGAAGCTCTCAATTGAGCCAGCTGAGCAGACTAATTAAGACAGTCTGCTCTGGGATTAAACTCAGTGCTAGGCTCAACTTCTGTATACAGGTTTCCCATGCTTCGTTATCAGACAGGATATCCACCCAGTCACAAGCATCTGTGAAGTTTGCGTAGATATACTGTACAAGCCTTTTATATCAAGTTTTGCATGTGACACATCTTTAGCCAAAGAGGTTTATAGTAACAATCATAATTGATATCGAATGGGAAAAGAAAATTACAGCACAAAAGTTTACACATCCCACTTGAATGTGTATGCCAACTTAATTAGCCACTCAGATCCTCTTATTGCTCCATATAACCATTCCCTAAACACAAACACAAACAAAGAGAAAAAAAGGCACTAATTTGCTTGCCCTAAGCAATGCAAGTTTATAATATCTCCATTTAAAAATTGTACAGAATAAATGATCTTAGAACCAGATATAATATTTTTATTGTGGACCAAAGGTATAGAGATTTGTTACCAGTGTTCCTTGGAAATCTAGCTTTCTATATAAGATTACAATTGACACCAACTCTCTGTGTCATAATAGGCTTGTTATTTATTAAACATTTCTGTTATATAGAGTAATATTTGTATAGAGGGATATTAATATTCTACAGCAGAGGTGCTTAAACTGGGAAGGGCAGGAGGAGAGTTACAAAACGATGAAAGATGAACAAGATCATATAGCCCTACGGCCGACTGGCGAGAGGACACCAAAAAGCATAGCTCGGTGGGGGTCGGGAGACCGTGCCGCTGAGGCCTGGCCAGTGAGTCCGTATACCCGACAAATAATGCGGAGTGTCTGGAATCCGATAGAATAGGAGAACTCCCAGACAGAGTGCCGGAACTCATGGCTGCTATGCGGATGGAAGTACCCAAAGGGGACAATTGGAATGATTGCCGGGAACCGGTCTGGACAATTGGGATGATTGCCGGGAACCGGTCTGGACAGTTGGGATGATTGCCGGGATGATTGCCGGGAACCGGTCCGGTGGCTCCCTAGAAGGGAAGCACCTCCCTAGAAGGGAAGGTTAGGAGAACCCCCGACCAACAGGACAATGGCTCTGATTTCTGCTATAGGTGTGGAGAAAAGGAGCACCATACCAAACACTACAGGAAGAGAGAACCTATCACAGGTTTTCAAGCGATTCATGAAGGCCTCACCTCAACTGGAAAACGACACAGTGACTCAGTGAAGGAGCATACTGGGTCCCACGTGCAGAAAGGCGGCAACAAAACCATTCCTGCAAAAGGACCACCACGGTCCCATCTGATGAAAGCGCTTCTCGACTCTTCAGCCCGAGTGGAACAGAGCACAGAGTGAGGACTCACTCGTACAGCTAGACAGCAAAGCTGATGACATAATAATAGTGTTTATGACATCAGACACTGGGAAATCATTGGATGTATCTTCAGAGCTGTAACCTACCAGAGACTCTCACATCCACCACCAGTTTAAGTTCTTTCAAATCTAAGGCTGTCTCACATTTTAATCTGGTCTGTAACTGTTTCATACGCCCATAATATATATTTTCTTTAACTGTGCATGCAATGTCTTGTACTGTATATAATGTATACCCTGTTCATTTATGTAACTGTATTTGTAACCATGTATTATCTGTTTTACTCTGTGCCCAGGACATACTTGAAAACGAGAGGTAACTCTCAATGTATTACTTCCTGGTAAAATATTTTATAAATAAATAAAATAATGTTTTGCTTTGATAAGGAGGAGGATGGAGTTTTACAGAGTGATAAAGAAAAATGTGAGGTGCAAGTGCCAAGGTTCTCGAAGTGAGCCAAGCAAGCGGAGAGAGTGGGATTGGCACGCAAAGCGCACATGGTCTGAGCCCCAGTCTTACTATATTAAAAATGTTTTGTCCGCCCCTCTGTTAGATATAGCTCATTGGGGACATCATAATGCACGTAGCCTGGTGACAGATATGGAGAGTCAGTTTAGTGGAGGAGAGAGAGGTTGGGAAAGCAAAAAGTCATACCCGTCATTATTTTTTGGAGGGCAGGATTAGTGCGTCTAGGCTGAGCCCAGGTAATGTTAAAAAACATAATTATTTTAATCTCTAGCTTCTGAGGTTACAATGGTAACCTTTAGACAGCAATAAGTTCTTGCGAGAACTTAATTTTATCGTCCCGGAAACACCAGGTTGTTTAAATAAAAACAGCTTTGGAAAGGGCAAGAACAGATATTTTAAAGTAACAAAAAATGTTGATCAGTGTAGAGTGTAACTTTAGACTCCCTCCAGGAGAAACAAAATGGCTGCTAAATCTTGCAGGTCCCACAGTTCAATAGAAAGCTGTCATCATTTGCGACATCCTATTGGATAGCCATTTACACCCGCAGCCGCAACACCAGTAACTTCACTGGCAAGTATCTCGAGAACCGGAGGTCCCCTGGAGCTTAAAATAACATTCATGGGGACCCCCTGGTTTGAATCATATATATATGTTAAGAGAAAGAGCGGACCCCGCATCCACAAGATATATACAGGTTACTAAATACCGACATCAATAAATGCTTAATAGCAAGTCAGTGGTGCGACAAGGGCCAGTTATGTGATATGAGAAAACAGGAAAGGGCCCCAATAATCGCACTCTAGTATACCAAGTAAATATACAAATACAAATGTTATTAATTTAACTGTCACAGAACAAAGAATATAAAATAAAGCATGAAATAATTAAAATCAGGCATGGATCCCCTGTACGTAAGATATGACTATCATCCTCTAACAATCAAATCAACATAGACATGGGGGCCTATGCAGAGAGCAGCGAATTTTAAAAATGGCGAATTTCATAAAAAGGAGCTTTTTTGGAGAGTTTTAATCTCCATATGCAGAAAAGTGCGAATTCTGCTATGTTTAACATGGATGCGTGTGGCGAGTTTAAATTGGCGAGATGCGCGCTTCGGAAACATGTAAAAACAAATTCGCGCCTTTTTTTTTCCCTTTGCAATGGCCGCGAGCGCCAGTTTTTTTTGGCGAGGCAAAACGGAGACAATCGCGCCATTTTATTGGCGCGAACAGCCGCTAGATGCCGTTCGCACCTCTCTGCATACGGATATATTTTAAACTGGCGAGATTGCGGTTCTCGCCAGCCGCGAGGCGAGTTTTACAAATAGAAATGAAAAATTGGCGCGATTTTCGGAAATCTCCATTTTCTGCTGTTTTCTGCGCGATTATCTCCAAAAAATGGCGAATTTCGAAAATTCGCTGCTCTCTGCATAGGCCCCATGATGTCTCAAAAAATAAAACAGTGTATACCCTTGAGTATGTCAAACAAGGGGAAGCTAAGTGCTGCAGAAAATGGGCTAGTATAAGGAGAGAACTGCTCTAACCAAGTAAACAGATCATGGTATCAATGCTCAATCCAAGGGAAACATATATAATATTCCCTGGAAAATAGGGTACCTGTGTACAATAATTAGAGCAAAGAATAAAAACTTGGAAAGGCACGGAGTGAGCTTTTAACCATTTAAATGTGGGAGGGAGTGAGCTTCAATTAGGTAGGAGGTTGCCACCCTCCAATCAGCTAAGACTAGCTGAACAAGAATTATAAAACATACAGAACACCTACAAGCTCATATTGAACCCCCAAAATACCCACAACATATATATAAGCATATAAGTTTCACAGAGGAGTGCTACTGAGCATGGCAATATATATATTTAAAACCAGAGACATAACATAAAACACAGACAAAGCTCAGTGCACATCCAGAAAAACTTATATACAGTACAGTGCCTAAATATACATGTATAAATAACTAATAAATAAAATGGTCTTTTAGTTTAACATTTTGGCCAAATTGTTGTAAGCCCTTGAGCCACTGCACGGCAGACCACGTTTCAAGAGGCTTGGCATCAAGCCTACTCCGCCGAGAGAGCGGAACTGTACCCAGGGTGGACAGCCCTGACCGATCAACCCGCTGGAGGAACCGGAGGTCGCCGGATCCTTTTCGAAGATCCTTTGAACGCCCAGGTGCCGTCGCACTGGGCAGGTATTGTTACACACGTGCACTACCTGCAGAATAATCACACATAGTGGTAACGCTGACCATGGGACAAGGGTTACTGTGGACACAGTGTGGGGGTACACGGTGGTGGGCAAGGGGTATACACTCAGAAGTGGGAGTGAATGACATTGGGACTTCAGAGTATAAGATTATTATATGCATATCAGTAAAGGTTATTCTTGTTTATTCATACCAAGTGTGTGTCATTAGTTTGAGTCCTGTGAGGGACCCCTCCTGCCCTGTCGGGATCCCTCCCAGGTGGAGGCATTGCACTACGAGATAGAGTTATATATATGTACCCCAGGCTCCCCGAGCGGAGGCTTAGGCTCCTGAGAGCCACACAGGTAAAATACAGTATCAGTAGCGTCTGTGTTCACAGGGAACACCCGTTACATATATATTAAAAAAAAAGATATGTGGACATTATAGGATTGCTGCTTTCATACTAATAAAAGTGAAAACTGTAGTTAACCACAAGGTGGCACTATAGCAGTGAGTTATAAGTCCATCCTCCACTAGAATTCGGCAAAACATTGTTTTCAACCTTTTTAAGAACTTTCAGACATTGTTTTGATTCTGATGAACATGTACTAGGTACTCCAAAAGTATTATATAGTAAGATGTAGTTTGCTTTTCTATTAAAGTAACATTGCTAAATACAGTAATAACATTAATATTTTACAATCCAGAAAAAGATAACCTAAAACTGAAAATAACAATAGTTTTTAAAGTAAAAGAATCCAGCACTATTTAAATTGTTGCGGACCCTGTGCTTACTTCCTTTGAAACCTCAGTGCTTCATGTGAAATAGATTGATAACCATTGCTCTGAGTGGCAAAATCAGATGGTACAGAAGATTCCTTAGTGACAGCTATGATTCTATTGGCGGAGGTTGTCTTGTGGTGGATGGTACTGTGATAGAATATCGATACCCGGGGCTAGTAATAATGAACAATACATTGTTTGGACAGGGATTCTAATTCTGGAAATGTTGCTGACATTTGCCAGATGTAACATTCTAAAATGGGGCAGGGGGCATTGGCAAATAAACCACTTCGATTTTGTTTGACTTGTAGAAAATAACATTTGAGTCATTTCAGGATAATATGGTCAAATTACCTTCTTTCTTTAATCCTCAATCCGGAAAGGGACCTTTTGCCACCGGGTCGATTGCCACTTTGCTGCTGCCGTTTCGCCGCCAAGGACATTCAGCCGCCCGCTGTTTCGGCCCTATGGTAAGTGATTAGCGTTAGCATTAGGGGTTAACTTGAGGGTTTTTGGGTTAAGCTTTTAAGGGTAAGAGGTAAGCTTAGGGGGATATGGTTAAGCTTGTTAGGATAAGACGTAAGGTTAGGGGTTAATGTAAGGGGTTAAGGTTAGGAGTTTTAGGGTACGGGGTTAAGGTAAGAAGTTAAGGTTAGGGTTTTTTTAGGGTAAGGTTAGGGGGTTACCTTGGTGACAAAACGTCCAGTGGCTAAATGTTACGGCAGCTAAACAGCGGCGGTGGCGGCGTGATGGCAGCAAAATATCCTAGACCGCCTCTCTCACGCCCTCTTTTCTTCTCCAGTCACTCATGGGTAACACTTCTTCTTTACTAATTTATAATTCCACAAAGCCATCTCAGCAAAATGTAGCAGGCATATCCCAAAGTTAGTTTAGACCCACAGATTTCACAGTGAAATTAATGCTGCGTCCTCGCTGGCGCTGACCGCGCTCATGCTTGAGAGCGGTGATGTCACCAACTCTCTAAGCATGAGCGCCGGTTGTCCTGCCTATTTTGCAAGTGCGGACAGGGGGGCGTTGCGGGCAAGTTGAGGGTGCTTCAAAGTCATTTTTTTTTGTCTGCTCAAGCGCCAAGCTTGGGTGAGCATGTGTGCCCGCGCACGAGTGCGTGCGCGCCGCGTTAGCGGGGACTTCCACATAAAGACTGCAATAAGCAAAAGAGGCAAACGCCGTGCGCACAGCACGCTCAGCACCAGCAGGGGACGCAGCCATAGGCTGGGGCCATAGAGGGGGTAGCAGGGCTGAGGCGCACTGACGCTGAGGCTCGCCTGCTGAAATCTGCGCGATTTCATGCCCATGCAGGCGAGCCAGCGGGCGCGACCGGGAGGCGGGGAGAGACTGAGGGAAGCGGGGCAGTGACGTCGCTGGGCCAATCGCCCGCGAGACACCGATGTCAACATCACGGAGCTGATGTCACGGCGCCGTGACGTTGACGCTGCTCCGCGCTGATTGGATGTTTTCAGCCGACAGCGCTCTGAAAAACAGTTTGGCTGTCGGCTGAAAAATCCAGCGTCTCAGCACGCCTGCGGACGCTCGCGTGAGCCCCCTCTTAAGACATCCTCATGGAGGATGCAGGGGCTCAGCGTGGAGTGTCTGCACGGCTCAGCACGGACGTGCCTTCTATGGACTCAGCTTTACTGGTGAAGAAGCATTGGATTATCAAAAAAACTTCTCCATTGACAGCAATGTGATTTTTTTGGTTTGGTAAATTAAGTTCTGTTTTATATATCGTGGTAAAAAAAAATTGAGCAGAACCTAGTAGTTGACTTTTACCCTCAAACGTGTTTTAATGGTTAAATACTAAATATTATGCCAACGTGTTCGTATATCTTGCCACACTCAGTGGCACTGGTTTTTGACACTAATATATATGCTGTATATATGATGTAAGGGTGGGTTTTGGGTTATGCAGCTGTTGTTGCTTGGAGGTGTGGCCCTCCTCCCAATGGTTTAAAGCTCGCCCCGCCCCACTTTCCAAATAGCAGTTTTTATCATGATCCTGTGAATCACAGACTCAGTATGGTCTTTCTCCCTCCAGCACAATAGAGAGGTGCATGAGAATTGTGCCAGGTAGTGTTAGGACCTGCAGATTGGGCATGCCGTGAAGTGGCTGTAGGCTTATAACCTTTTGGCCAAAGGGTTTAACTAAATGAATCTTTTTCATGAGCAGATAAGCACTGAAGTATTGTACTATATGTTGTGTCATTTTGTATGATTCGCTGGCTTTTTGTTTTCGATGATGCCAACGTGTGTTCACTCTTTGTTTCTGTATTGCCTATGTAGCGGTCATGTAAAATGCCTACAGTCATCTCTCCTGCTGGCAGTAAGGCCTGGTAAGTGTGGGCATGCCAGCAGTAATCATGGAGGTTTTCCCTCACACCCTGGTGGGGTGCTCTGTGTATGGCTGGGACTGGTCACATGCTCTGACTCCATGGTTAGTGATGTCAGAGATGTGTCAGCCTCAGAAGCTTACATAAGGCACAGCACTGTGTTCTAAAGTGGTTGCTAGTTGTTCTGCTGAGAAAGGAGTTCCAGCTCTTGTCAGAGCTGAGGAAGGAGTTCAAGTTCTATCAGAGTGTCAGTTATGTTATAGTAACTCCATGGGAGGCTGTGTCCAGGGACCTGGCACAGGACAGTGATTCCTGCGGGAATAGTGAATCCCTGATCTAGGTGATATACCTATCAAAAGGGAGCACTGGCGAGATGAGCGGCTGAAGATACTCCTTGTGGAGGGCAGTTGCCCTGCCGTGTCAATAAAGATGAGTTCAGCCAGAAACCCTCTCGTGTATCTATCTGGAATGAGTGTACAGAGAGGAGCACCACGGAGGAGTTCCTCGCCAGGATCATCCCCTTGCGGACGCAGGGACCCTGGTGAGGTGGAGGCGCTGCACTGGAACTAGGTGAGACTCAGCACACTACCTCAGCTGCCTGTCTGACGGGTCCTCCCCACATACCATCATGCGGGAGACTCAGGAGTCCTGTAGCCAGCAGGTGCACCATCAGGCATATTCACACTGTAATGGGGTCCGGTTAGACCACAGGGGCCAATGTGAGATTGGGTGGGTCAGGCCGGGCCAGAAATACCGTTACATTTGGAGGCGAGCTCCTGAGATCAGATCCGTCAACAGGACAGGCTTTTAGCTAGGTCACTTGGAAACAGGGAGAGTGTCTGCTGCCACTTTGTGCTGAGTAGGGACGGACCTAGGGGTGGTCAGGGGGCTGACGGGATATTGTCAGTTCGCAGGGACAACCTAGGGGCCTGAAGGGAGTGAGGGGTCTGGAGCGGGCTATAGCTGACCGAGTCACCTTGAGGCAGTGCTAGTTGGTAGGATGCCAGAAGGGACAGCCTGTTAACTTGGTCAGGAGTCCTGGAGAGGGTCTGCGCTAGGCTGACCAAGACAGGTAGACGCCCCAAGTACTGCATGGCAGAGCCAGCCAGTGTACCTAGCCATTCCAGACACTCACCGTAGGGAGCACAGACTGGGAGGAAGGAGTCACAGCAGACACTGAGAGAGTGAGCCTAGCCTGAGGTAGTGCAACACTGGGTCACACCTAGATAAGGTACACATGTGGTGGTGCATCTGAGCTAATCTTTATTGTACCGGTGTGGTGGCTGCCCCGCAGAGTGGAGCCTCATGTACGACAACTGTTATGAGAGAGTGGAGGATCCGCGTGGCGCGGAGAACGTAAAATGGCGGACAGAGGCTGATGGGGAGGGCACCCGTGGCGTGCAACCCACTGAAGAGCAGACTGTCGCTGAATTGTCCTTAACGAGTTTGCTCTGGAGCGGAGCAAAGGCCGTGGCTGCCCCGTTTTTATCCTGCCTGGGACAGCGAGGGGCCACCCTTGAAGAGTGTGAGGACATTGCAATAATTGGGGGAGAACCCCGTGAGGAGAGCGAACGAATGGACTTTTTTGGCGCCAAAACCAACCAAAATGGCGGTTCCCGCTTGCTAGGGAAACCGCATGGGCCAGGCGCAGAAAAAATGGCTGCTGCAGGACTTGCACAGAGCTGGCCGGGAATGGCGCGAACAGCAGAGCCCCGCCCTGATGGGGGGCCTGGCGCGAAAGCTATGGCTGCGCCGGGATGGACAGTGACTAATTCAGCCCCTGTGCTGAGTCAACCGTTGAGTTTATGGGACCCTCCCCTGATTTCTACCAGGGGGAGTGACTTTCAATTATGGCCTGTGGGGATGCACCCACTGGGCCCAGGGACTGATATCCAGACGGCGCCACTACAAAAAGTAGTTCCGGCCGTGGAGGTGATTTGCAAGCAAAGGTACCTTGTGCAAAAAGCTGCTGCAAGGAGAAGGCGGGAACTAGCCGCGGGAAAGGACTCCAGCTCTGGGGAGGAAATTGGCACGAAAACGCAGACCGCGCCCACCAGGACTGAGAGAGGTGCGGCCTTAATTAAGGGGCATGATATTCCCCTGTGGGACCCGCCCATTATTGCAACCCCTGGGGGCGGGTTCCAACTCTGTCAGAGAAGGGAGGAGCCGAAGCAGAGAGTGGCGGATCCAGCAACTTCCACCAGTCAGTTGCGAGGAACCACAGAGAAGGAGAGACCTGTACAGGAAGTGACTCCTGTACAAAGAATGGCCTGCTCCTCCACTGTGGGCACTATGGTCTCCACCCAGCCCTACTCAGTGCCCGGCGGGGTGCTGGTGGTGAGGGTGGCCAATACTGAGACGGTGGTCGGGCTCTGCCTACAATGCGGGCTGCCCGGAGGTACTGTGAATACGATGGCACGTTGCCCTCATTGCGGGACTTTGTATCTGTGGCCTATGCCCACATTCGTCCCAATACAGCCTGCTGACCCCCCGGTGGATGTGACACGGCGCTCTGCTGAGTCCCCGGGCGCGCTGTGGATCAACCGCGCGAGTCCCGGAGACAGGGGACTGGAGCCGGTCAAGTCGGCTGGGTCACTGGCCATTGAGGCGGCTGGATTAAACCCCGCGACAGGGGCAAAGAGACTTTCACCACGCCCCGCGACCCCTAGGTCGGGGCGAGGGGACTACTCTGATGAGGACCTTCGTGAGCTGGCGGTAGCAAAAACGGAGCGGAAAAGACAGACGGGAAGAACGACGCCCCGTGGGGTGAGTGACCGGACGTCCCCCGCAGATCGGCGATCCGACCGACGGAGTCCCGCCATCCCAGGACCTGGCGGAGATGGGAGAGAGACGCCTATACCCCTGCGGACGGGTAAGCCAAAAAGCCCTATCTCTTACCTGGTCACAACAGACGGCGAAGCGCTGGAAGGGCCGCGCCAGGCCCAACGCGCACGTGGAGGAACGGCATCACTTCCGGTGGCGACGGCGGAGCAACCGGATGTCGTCGTGGAAGAAGAGATCCCGCATGGGGGTCCAACGCGAGATGGCGACGCTTCCGGTTCCGGGGAGGACGTCACTTCCGGTGGCGACGGCGGAACCCAGGAAGGGGAAGCAGCGACGCTTCGGCGATTGGGGGAAGGTCCCCGACCGCTCGTATTGCCCAGAAAATGGAGAGACGATCTCAGGACTGAGGAGGGTGAGACATCATCCTTGGACCAGTCTACGGACAGCCAGGAGCGGGTCGTAACCCCGTGGGGTCCCGTCCCATGCCCCTATACCCAACCCCATGCCCTAGCTAATGTCCCTACCCCTATCACACGGTCACCGGGTTCACCGCCCAGCTTGGAACTTGTGGACATACCTTTGGGGGGGGAGGAAAAACGGACTGGGGAGAGGCAGCTCAGTGGAGCTACGGAAGGTGATTCACGGGGAGGAGGGGAATTGAGGGTGGCGGATACAGCACCCCAACCGGCAGTAAAGGCTCCGGGGTCCTCGAGGTGGTTCAACTCACGATCCACAAGGTCGTCAGGGGTATTTTCATTTGATGACGATCGGGAACCAGGGCCTAATCCCTTTAAGGAGACCCGGTGGTGGGCTCCACTATTTGAGGGGTACTCCGCATGGATGGACCGTACTCGGTTCCTCATCCGGCGGGAGGACGTGGTAGATTTCTGGTGGAAAGAGGGAGAGTTTACACCCGAGCAGAGGGACAGGGAACTACAGAAGAGGTGGTTCCAGCTGGAGCGTAGAGACATAGCGCCCATGGGTCCCGACACACTGTCAGATCCAGTCGATCCTGATGAGCCCCTATCATGGGTGTTACCTGGGAGGGCAGGTAATGCTGATCTGACCAGGGTCAGTAGGGCGGAGAGGGCTATAATAGTCAAATATAAAAAATCCCATGGGTTGGAGTATCCCTATGTTCCGGAGCCCCTGATGGATGAAATTGAGGACAATAGGGAAACGTGGCTCCAAGAAACTATAGAGCTGTATTTAGCCAATAGGGGGAGTGACATTGTAGGTAAGAAGGCGGAAGAAAGGATAGACACCCTGATGCGAGTGTGGAGCATAGGGAGAAATGTTCACAAACATAGGGTGACCTATGTGCCAGAGAGAGGATCACCTAGGCATTATTATGTTACGGTCCTGGATATGGGTAACCGGGAAGTGAGGAAACCTGACCCAGATCACTATTATTAAGGGGGTACTGAGACATTACGCGGGTTTGTGGCTGCTGGTCGGGGCGGGCTTGGCGGATGACTGTATTCATGTGTACTGTATTATGAGGAAATTTGTGTGATGTTAATTATGTTTTCCGTTACAGTGCTTCCTGGAAAGAGGTATACAAAGTTAGGTCCCAGCGAGGACGATGGGATTCACCAGGGGGAGAATGTAGCGGTCATGTAAAATGCCTACAGTCATCTCTCCTGCTGGCAGTAAGGCCTGGTAAGTGTGGGCATGCCAGCAGTAATCATGGAGGTTTTCCCTCACACCCTGGTGGGGTGCTCTGTGTATGGCTGGGACTGGTCACATGCTCTGACTCCATGGTTAGTGATGTCAGAGATGTGTCAGCCTCAGAAGCTTACATAAGGCACAGCACTGTGTTCTAAAGTGGTTGCTAGTTGTTCTGCTGAGAAAGGAGTTCCAGCTCTTGTCAGAGCTGAGGAAGGAGTTCAAGTTCTATCAGAGTGTCAGTTATGTTATAGTAACTCCATGGGAGGCTGTGTCCAGGGACCTGGCACAGGACAGTGATTCCTGCGGGAATAGTGAATCCCTGATCTAGGTGATATACCTATCAAAAGGGAGCACTGGCGAGATGAGCGGCTGAAGATACTCCTTGTGGAGGGCAGTTGCCCTGCCGTGTCAATAAAGATGAGTTCAGCCAGAAACCCTCTCGTGTATCTATCTGGAATGAGTGTACAGAGAGGAGCACCACGGAGGAGTTCCTCGCCAGGATCATCCCCTTGCGGACGCAGGGACCCTGGTGAGGTGGAGGCGCTGCACTGGAACTAGGTGAGACTCAGCACACTACCTCAGCTGCCTGTCTGACGGGTCCTCCCCACATACCATCATGCGGGAGACTCAGGAGTCCTGTAGCCAGCAGGTGCACCATCAGGCATATTCACACTGTAATGGGGTCCGGTTAGACCACAGGGGCCAATGTGAGATTGGGTGGGTCAGGCCGGGCCAGAAATACCGTTACACCTAGATTCAGATATTTTTAACAACCTCCACTGAATCTTGTTTATGAAATATTTCCTAGCAACAAGGATATACAATCTGTCATAAAGCACCTGTCTTTTACCTCTTCAATTTGTTGCGTGTGTTGCACACCTTGTTGGTATTGAGGGATTTAAACTGGAAACATAATCAAACCATCCCTGGGAAAATACGTTTACATAGTTATACAGTCTTCATTATTGGCTATATTTACTTTTTTCTCTATTTTATCCCTAAAGAGAAAGAGGGAGGAAAAAAGTACCTTGCTACTTTTTGACATTGATTTGCAGAAATCCATGTTTATTTATTTATTTAATCAGATCAAATCTTAATCTGGGCTATTTTGAGTTCCTGGGACACCCCTTTTTTCCCCCAGATCTTGACGCTGGAAACAACATGTTTGCCACTTCAGTCTCACTCCAGCAGGGGACTTAAAATTGTATCTTTGTTTTGCAAATACAAATGGCACTTTGTGAGCACATTCACATGTCTCAAACAGGTCTGCAACCCGGCTTTTCACCATTATCTCTTAGCATACAGTGCTTCCATTGCAGCTAGGGATTCTGGGAAATGAAATGCAAATGAGTGCACAGTATTAGATGACTGAATGCAATGGGGCATGTGTATGAAAGCAACATTTTTTGCAATTCTGGGGCAAAAGTATTGCTCCAGGATTGTGTCCAAGAATTTCTTTTATTGATTTCAATGGGATTGTTTTCTTTGATACATTTGGTGGAGTTCACAGTTTGATGACTCCCCCCCCCCCCCCCGGGAGATTCCCCTAATACCAGGTGTATGGTGCATGCTACCTGTTGACTCACAGGACGCTGAGTGGTCCGCCGGTGGTATTGGGGATGGCTGGACAGGCTTCTGGGGTACATTACCGGTCTTTATCTCTTTAGGTACAACGCCTCCATCTCTTGCAGGCTCCAGCAGATGTGATGGCAATCCCTGCAGGAGAACTCACCCCACTCCCCCTGATAGATTGCAGACTCAGGCAGGAGTATAATTGAACACAGGAACACTTTACTCTGCAGCAGGCACAGAATACACACTTCTTTGGGGCTTCACCCTCAGGATGTTCCCTGGACATCCAGTCCAGGCCAAGGGCACATGAGGCAGTCCTAGATCTTCCCTGACTCCGTAATAGAGCCAGGGGTATGGTATCACTCCGCACTCCCTAAGGGGAGGGCACAGTAGATGCCAAGCCACTATGCACTTCTGTGTGATTACCTGTTTCTCTCAATGGTAGAGACAACTGATTAAATTTAGTAGTGCAGCCTCTTAAGTACAAGGGAGGAAGGTACCAGGTCTGAACCCAGGATTAGGCAGAACACAGGCCTAGTCCCACCTCTTCCTCTGTCACTCAAGGGAGCTGCTTCTGTGGGGGAAACCCAGGATTGGTCCTGTCACTGCCTGCACTATTACCAGGGCTTGCATGACAGGGAGGACAGACTGGTAGCCAAAACCAATCATGGCTACAGGTAATATTTGCATCTGCGCCAATCGTGCTGCACCAACATATGTATGAATCTTTCTGATCTTGCTTCCTACATTTGGTGCGGATCTCATTGGAGCAGTGGATAACTCCACGAAAACCCACCAAATTTATTTGGCCCAAAGAGAGAGGAAAACCGCACAAGTTATAGGCGCAACTTTTATGCAGCTCATATTTTTCCGACTCTCTCCTCTCCCCAAAACGCTCATAGTGCAATTGGAGCAAATTAGGGCAAAAAATGGAACAAAGTACATTGATACATTGAGTCAAAAATGACACAACTTGCACCAGTTTCGGAGCAATGCTCTAGTTTGCGACACTTGAAACTATCACTTCCCGTTCTGACAGAGGATTTTGTTTTTTTTTCTTGCGATGGCCGAATCACGTGAGCAGTTCAGCCAATGAGGGCAACCGCTCACTGCCACGCCTCCACGCCTCCTCTGCTCTCCCTGGTATAATCAAGATGCTGCTTGGCAGCAGCGCTGGGTGACGTCACAGAATAGCGGTGCCGCCCTGCAGCACTTGGCATAATCTCAGTTTAAGGCTGCAAACTACACTTTAGCGTGGGTGGTATAACTGTCAATTACAGCAGGAGCTTGCATATTCACTCCCCACAATGCTTTGCATCAACAGTGGCAAGGCATTGTGGGGCATGACCTTGAAAGCTCTCACAGTGATTGACAGTTTTGCCCCCCATGCTGTCTGCCCACACTGAGATGCAGTTTAGGGCCTTATTGAGTGTGTTCTCCCCACGAGCTCAGGACACTATACTGTCTGGGATCGGTCACACGGTTTTGTTAGCATTAGTCTGATGAGTAGGCAATAAGATGTATTAATTAGGGGTTTGCGGAAACAAATATTATCTAGTAGGGGGGTGCACAGTGTAAAAAAAGATTGGAAAGCACGGCTCTAAAAGATATCTGAATATTTCCCCGATTAAAGTACTAGTAGGGTTGCCACCTTTTTGCAATTAAATACAATTTTAAATGTATTTATTTTATTTATATATTTATTTCTCTTTCCTTCGGCGGCGGCATTTCCCGGCATCTCTTCCTGCAACGTTCAGTCAACATGGCTCCACTAAGTCAAATGGCGCCATGGTTGTCATAGGCCGCGTGACGTAACGTCCCGGAGCCATGTTGACGGGACCCTGCAGGGGTAGATGCCGATGCCGCCACCTGGAGATTTCTCAGGTAAACTCGTAGCCCAGAGATACATGGCCGAAACCCGTAGTCTCCGAGCCAAACCCGGAGTGGTAGCAACCCTGAGTACTAGATTGCATAAATTCTGAAATAAATCCATTTGTTTCATAGTTTGTGATCTAATGATAAAGTCAATATTGGTTGGTAAATATGAATAAAAACATTACATATATATTTTGCTTATGTTATGAATTGCATTAAATAAGAATAGTATAGCTGTAAAAAATGTTTGCAAATAATGCCAAAATAATTTTAGAATCAGGAAGGACCAGGTGAACAGAGGTACAGTGCACTCTAATTATAATTGTCTGGGATTCAAAATACATTTTACTTATAGTATTGTATTGTATGTCTTTATTTATATAGCGCCATTAATGTACATAGCGCTTCACAGTAGTAATACACATGGTAATCAAATAATTAACAGATAATATAAATAACAGATCATGGGAATAAGTGCTTTAGGCATAAAAGTAACATTAAGGAAGAGGAGTCCCTGCCCCGAGGAGCTTACAGTCTAATTGTAATTGTAAGTATACTGTAGATAGGAAAAAGTTGTGCATGATAATTGACATAAGCTGCTTCAATTGTTTTACGCTCACAAAGCAAAATTGTAAGCTTCTTTGACCACTGATTTACCATGCTACTCTGAGGGCAGATTATTCAACTGAGAATGTTAAGCAAAAGTGAATACTTTTTGCTGCCAAGTGAAAGTAGGGTTGCCAGGTGGCGTCTCCAAAAATACTGAACACAATGGTGAAAGGTGCGACGCGCTCGAGACACCTCTAACCTCTCTTCACTCCATGCTGTTTCCTCCTCTCCTTGGCGCCACTCCTAGGCTCCTGACACCTCCTCCTGATTGGCTGCATTACCCAGCAGCAGCCAATGTGGATGGAGGAAGTTGCCCGCACCCTAGAAACAGCCCTGTTCTCTCCCTGCTCGGGGAAATACCGCTGCCTCCCAAGCCAGGCAGCTGACTATGTCCAGAGAGGTAATACCGGTCATCTACATGTCCAGTACTACCTCTAATGTTTTACTGAACATAATGTCCAAATATAGGACAGTCCGGTTCAATACTGGACAGCTGGCAACCCTAAGTGAAAGGCCTAGTGAAAGACATCAGCATTGTATTGTGGATATCAGGGTGTCCACAATCCTGTCTAACAATGTACATCGCCTGCTTGAACATGGCTCCTTTCCGTTGCACAGTGAATGTATAACGCCTGTTTTTTATTTATTTTAGCAGATTCAAGCATATAATGTGAATGAATTTCAGTTATTATGATAGTTTATTTGTAAAGCGCCAACATATTCTGCAGCTCGATACAGTGGGGGTACAAAAATTTGATAATTACATAAACCGTGTTACATATAAATACAAATAAAGACAAACATGCACAAACAGATATAAAAGGTAATGCGGTCACTGCTGTGGATGTCCTAATGTTTACGCTTGTTATATATGCTTTGCAATAAATTCAGGTTGGCATTGGCTGTCGCACTATCCCGCTTTAATATGTATCAAAGCTTTTTGTATGGTAGAGAACATACTCTTCATCATGCTCATGGGGACCCATCTAAAGGTATTAAAGACTTGTGATCATTACTGAGGAAGAATGCGTAGCTTACGTAGCTGCAGGGAAACGTGCGTAGGGCACGTAATGATGTCACCAGCCTCCGTTATGGCGCTGTGTTAGTTTCTAGTGCTACGGAAATTCAGTTGGTTTGAGCATTATGATTTAAACTTCAGTATATCATACTATCTAGATATTAATGACAGGAGACTTCTGAATATATTTATAGCCATCTAAGGATGGGTTATATGGTCTATTTATGTTAGAGCTAGTGTTATCAGTATAATCTGATGGCTTTGGCAGTACTTATTCTAGTCTGTCAATTTGGAACTTAACATCACAATTAGTCACCCTTTTAGCTCTGGCTAGCTCTGCCTTGGTGGATTCATTCAATAAGGGTGTGTGTCTTTGTTGTTAATTGGTGGGCATTTTATTTCCACCCTTACCTCGCTCACACCCTATATATTATAAGGCAGTGTATATCTCCTGTGTTATCTCCCCTCCTTTTGGGTTTAAGGGGTGATGTGGTATAGGTATAATTGATTAACCAGTTGCTCCTTATTGCAACCAAAGTTATCACTGATCAATGCTCTTTTGTAAATTTATTAGGTTAATTTTTGGGTTTTGCCCTCGCTTTTTGATGGTATTGCCATCAACACTGAATTGTGCCATTTAGTTCCTATCTCTGACAAAGCTAATAATTTGTCTGAGTGTCTATTGAGAAGGGATTTTTGGTATACCGTTTCACTATCATTTGATTGACTTTTTACTGTTACACTCACAATCGGTAATATATGTTTTAAGTAAACACTATTAAAAGTTAGTATAAAATATATCAGTGATATGCGTTTAAGGGAATTTCTCTCTGAGCACACTGCCTTGTGTACTCATCACTTTACCACTTCACAACATAAACATAAATTGCATTAAAAAGTGAAAGTACTTGGCCTCAGTATATATACTCTAATAGTTTCTATTGCATTTTAGACAGTTGCCTAATAAACTTCAGACTTTGTGACTCTTGGCCTGAAAGCCCGAGTTTGGTAAAGAATGTTGTTGCATTGGTAGGGGGAAAGTTGTATAGCAGTTTTTAGATATGGTGAACGTTTAAGAAATAAATGAAATAGTTCTAACATAGTTGTAAAATAGTTTTATAACATTTTGTCCAACATAGAAGAATACTGGAGAATTTTAAAATGAAGCATGACATAACAATGAAAGGAAAAGTAAATGCATTTCTGTCCAGGATTTTGGCCCTTTTCTGTCAAGTCAAACTATACCCTAATAAAACAATATATTCAAATAATTAGTGCCATTCCATTGTATCAAGCATTACACATTCAGGGGTCTATGCTATAAGCAATCATAAAAAAAATCACCAGCAAATTAAAATCGCCATTTTTTACAGCGTTGCTATCATGGTATGCAGAAAGGCCTGAATACCAGTGATGGCAACATTTGCAAAAATGGCGAGTAGCCGGGGACGAGATGATCTGCCCTCCAAAAAGGGCTTACCTGGCGAGTAGGTTCTGCTGCAGAGAGAGAGAGCTGCCTCTCAATGCGCCAATCTTGCCGGAAATTTATTTTTTTACATTTTATTACTAGTGTACGTGAGCAAGGGGTCCCTTCCCTTCCCCCCGTCCCTTCTTACCCTTTCCTCTCCCCCCTCTCTCTCTCTTCTTCTGTTCTTTTCTCCCCTTTCAAGCAATAAAGCGATTAAATACTTTGAAGGTATCCGCCTCCCGATTGGAGGCCCAGAAGTATCTAAATGTTCTAAAGCTAAGATGGAGCTTGTGTTGGCTTTAATGAAATGTCTTAAGACCTTATGACCAGAATATATGTTTAAATACAAAGAAAGATCGTTCCGTTGTTCGAACGAAATCTATGTACATTGTTCTTCCTGTTTCAAAGTCTTAATGTGATACTACAAAAAACAATAAATAAAAAAAAATGACCCCTCTGGCTGATATAACAGAGGAATAATATGGATCCGCTTACAAAGATATGTGTTACAATATGCATGCAAGACACTGTGTAATAAATGTATCAGTAAATGTCGGTGTGTAAGCAATGTAATTGTGGGGTGGAGGACGCAAACCTTAAAGTTCACCTACGGCTATTTTCCACTGTCCTAGGTGTCAGAAGATCTATACATTGAATGTCCTGTATATGTTTTCATTCAATATCCAATAAACCCAATGGGTACATCCCTTATCTTCTTTCTTGTTCTATCACCCCAGTCAATAGCTATTCACTCCTTTCTGTGATAATCTTCTATTATTGTCCTTGTTCTTGGAAATAGACGTGGATATATATTTTTTGTAATTTCAGTGTATTTATTCTTGTTATAAATTACTATTAGATTCATCAGTTGAGGTATTTGCTTTATTACAGTTTGTAACTATCACCTTAAATGGCAAAGTGTTATTTACCAATAATGGTAAATCTAGGAATCTCTAGCTGTTCTCTACTTTCCATAGAATGCAAGATTACTATACACTCATCAGATTTTAATAAAACGTGGGGTATTTTGATGGTAATTCTGTACCATTACTGTTGGGTAATTTCGCATTTTTAAATTTTGTATAATATATCGGTGACTATATATTTGGTTTGGAATATACTCAATGCATAATGCCATATATCAGTTGAGGTACTTATTCTATCATAGTTTGTAATTAATATCTCAGCTAATACAGTATATTATGGGTTTCCACAATTTCTTATAGGAGAGTGTTAGGAATCAGCATCCCCCACACAGAACACTCTCTACCTTCAGGGAGACCCTGGACGCACGGCGCAACCCTGCCTTACCGGCCTCCGCGGCTCCTCGTCTCTGCCGCCGTCGCGGGATCACCACCCTCGGCGATTCCACCGCTATTCCCCCTCAGCGCCGGGCGCATTCCCTTCTCCCCACAAGCATGCATGCAGTTTCCTCTGGCGCGGCCTGCGCGCACAGTGCACACTCTTCTTCCGGACCTCAGGCTCCGCCCCTCATGCCGCGCGGGCGTACTCACTGCAGTACCAAGATTCACTTGGCTTGTAATAGCTGCACCAATCCGGAGAGTCTCCCTGCAGTTCCTCCTGACCTGCCCCCGCTCCTGATTGGACCTCCCTGCTTTATCTAGCTTCTCTGTACTCTCAGTCCTCGCTCGACATAGTCTCTGCATGGATGATACTCTGTCTACTCTTGGTGATTTCACAGGTTCTGACACGGCTCGTACGACTACCCCCTTTGGCTCCCGACATCGGCACTCCTCGGATTACGCACTCTCTGGCTCCCCTCGAACACAGCTTGGACTTCGACCTTCCTCCACTCTCCGCTCCCTGACCTCGTCGTGACAATCACAATTCAACTTCTACACCCGGTACCGGCAAGTATTGTCTACCTTACTACATCTGGCCTGGCAACGCTTAATACCACACTCCGGACACGCTCCCTTTGCTGCGGGTGCCTGTATTACCACTTCCCCCTTCAGCTCAGGGGACGGGTCTGGTCTGCGGGCAGCACTGGCGTAACACAGAGTAAGTGTAGGAATCTAGTTGTTACTTGTTGTTCCCCCGATTTGTGGAATAATGGATACATCTGTACGAAGGGCTAACAAAATTCAGGGTCTTTGTATTATCATTCCATGTTGTCACTGGCAGTCAATTATTCATTTGTGTTTTGTACGGTATATAAGGTATTCCTAAATATATATATATATATCTCTATCAAATGGAAATATAACTGTGTGCTCATTTGCATGTCTTAGACAGGTCTGCAACCCTGTCTTTCACCATTATCGCCCAGCACACAGCACTTCCACTGCAGCAAGGGATCCTGGGAAATGACATGCAAATGAGCACACAGTGCCAGCTTTTGTCTCAAGCTCATATTACACGAGCAACCCTTAAGTCAAAGCATGCTGCTTTAAACACAGCTTTTAAGCATAGCCTGGGGTGAGATGCAAAGCCAGTAAACCCACTCACAGACTTGTTCCAACCTTGATGGGTATCATCAGTGTGAGGTTGGTTGTGCTGGCTATGCTGGTTTGAGACTAAGAGTAGATATTCACCACACATTATTAAGGTTATGTGATTTCCCAGGATCCCTTGCTGCAGTGGAAGTGCTGTGTGCTGGGCGATAATGGTGAAAGACAGGGTTGCAGACCTATCTAAGACATGCAAATGAACATACAGTAATATTTCCATTTGCTATATGCTTTACTGTGGAGGGTTTTTGTCACATTTTTTACCCACCATAACCTTACGAATGTGTGGTGTGTATGTATATATCTATATCTATATATCAAAAGAAAGAAGAAGAAAGTGTCCCACTAAAAGCACTCAAGCAAAATGAAGTAATAATTTATAATTTATTCATGGAAAAACATGAATCACACAAAATAAAATAAAAAAATATAAAACAGCCCCCAAAGAACCCTTAAAGCATGTATTCTAACCCAAACATGAGAGAGAATGTACCAAGATATAATTTAAGAAGTCAAACGACACAAAAAAACATGTATAATACAGAATACGGAGCAGAAAAAAAGGTAAATAAATCTACTCCTATGGTTTTAAGACCGGCCGGTCAAAGAGAATAATCTGAAAAGGACTGCTAAATACAGCTAAATACTACACTAAATCAGTGCTAATGCAGTATCACTCTGATCACAAAAATGAGGCATATAATATATATGTAGTAACCCAAGAGAAATAATATAAACTGTAATACAATAGACAGTAAACTCTCAGGTCACCAGTTGTGTTGCCACCATGAAAGTCCTCAAAAAGGTCCAGAGATGGTATAAATGCAAAAATCACAAAGTGAAGTGTCCAGCAGAGGTCCACAGCAGAGGGGGGTCCCTGGGGAGTGCAAACACACACAACCTCGATGTACGTTTCGCACCCTTTGCTTCGTCTGGGTCCACCGCTGCTGACGTACCCCTCACCTCTTGCATCTCATTGGCTGTCATTGGCTTTGTTTTTGGACTCCGCTCTTCCGTACTACTGACCCTGGTTATCTCTGACAATCCGCACTTCTTCAACCCTGACCTCGGCACCTGTACAACGACTACTTTCTTCTCTCCAATCCAGACTACAGCTAATAGTATCTTCAACGATCCGTACCCCTCCAACCCCGACCCGTCTACCTCGACCAACCTACACTCCAGACGCGCCCTCGTGGCGTTTCTATCCATTCCCACCTCAGTCCCGGGGTCCCGCCTTGTTTGTGGTGAGCACAGCGTGACAAAGACAGGGGAATCTGCTTGAGGGCAGGACGGGCCACTACTAATTGCATGGAGGAAAAAGTGGGGCGCAACGTAAAAGGTTTGCGCATTCCTGTCATAGGGTATTTGTTATGATACTATCAAAATTTGTTCACCGGAAGTAGATGGCCACCATGGTGGCGTTCAGAAGGTTCCCTTCTAGGTTCCTATATGCAGTGTAATATGTCGTGTTGTTGTTCATCTGAGGTTGTATTTACCTAATTTTAAGACCTGCTAAGGAACAGATGATTGTTATTATGTCCTGATATGTAAAACCATAGAATTCAAAGAAGGTGTACTTTCTTTTTCACGTGTGTGTGTGTGTGTGTGTGTGTGTGTGTGTGTGTGTGTGTGTGTGTATGTATATGTATATATATATATATATATATATATATATATATATATATATATATATATATATATATATATATATATGCAATCCCACTTAAAAATATCTATATTTGAAATGCAATAACAAAAATAACTTCACGTGTAATGCTTTACAATTGTAAAAATATTTATATTTATTTTTATAAAGTGTGTTTCATAGTTAAAGCTGTTTTAAATACCTCTAAAAACTTAGACCCAAATTCTAAAGTTCACAAAAGTCCCATCCAATGTTTTCATGCCAGTGTGTCACAAAAATATAAAATTCCTGTATGATTTTATAACTAAGTAAAGGCAATTAAAAATAAAAACCTGAACCAATAACTAGAACTACCTCATTTTCCCCATCTTACTCCAAATAATCTATCACGTCAACACTGCTAAGGCTTGGGTCCCGCTGCGTCCGGCGGCGCGCACAGCACCCACCATCACCTGGTATCCTCCCGAGCCGGTCCCGGTCCCCCCTCGCTGCACGACTCACTACGCGCTGTGACGTGTCAGCCGCCTGGGGATGCAAGAGAATTGAGATCCCTAGCGTTGACGTGTCACGTGGTGCGTGAGTGAGCCAATGAGGAGGTAAGGAGGGGAGCAGGGAAGGAGCTACGGGAGGAAGGCGGGGGGGAAGTGTGTGTGTGTGTGTGGGGGACGCGCTGAGAGGCAATAGACCCGCTACCTGCAGTCTGTAGGGCGGCGGGATGGAGCGAGGGAAGGAAGCGCGCGCGTGCGCCCATGCATCTGCGTTACAGTTCGGAGCTCTCGGGGGAGTTGGAGGGTGGCCGAAAAAGGGACAAAATAGAATTTTATATAGAAAAGACGGGACTGTCGGGAAATAGGATAAAAACGGCACTGTCCCGTTCAATACGGGACGTATGGTCAGCCTATTCAATACTGAACACTGCCATTGGCCGCCAGGAATCTGTGACGAATGCTCGCGTGCACACGTCGTGTAGCGCACTGTGTGAGCGGGGCCTAAGGGTGCAATGTACTGCACAGTATCATGCAGGTTGCAATAGAGTTACGCAGCACATTAGAAACATAGTAATCTTTTGCTTTTCTCTTTATGCTCAAATTTGTTACATTTAACAGAAGCTACTGAGGCACATTACCTTACAGTCAGATTAAATACTGAACTGTGCATGGCAATAGGCCTATATTTACTAAGTGGTGTTACTCCATAAAATACATTTCACGCCCTAATACAATGATTCACATTTAAGTGAATAAGTCACAAAGTGTCAGAAAGTGTTATGTAATTGCACTGCTTAGTAAATATGGCCCTCGGTGTGTCAAAACCTTTTGCCAATGTTCTGCATAGCAAGCAGGGCAAAATAAACAAAGTACACAGAAAGCCCTCAATAGTCATCTTAATAGGAAAGTCACTTCCAGTGAATTCATGTTTTTTGCTGATCCGCCACAAGATTTTCCAGATTTGAAGGCCCCAGAATGATGTGTTTGGGGTTGTGCTCGTAGACTTTATGTATATGGCTAAAGACATTATAATTTATTTAAAAAAAAAAAAAAAAAAAACTTTTTTCAAAAATGGACTGCTGCTTTAATGAAGTATCCTATATGTCTTCCCTATGGCTATGCGTTTCACAGGACACCACCAAAGCTATTGTTCTGAGCATGTTTGCTTTGATCAACACAGTCGTTACAAAATACCATGATTAAACCCATCCTTGATGAAAGGACGTGAGAAGCTTTGCTTTGGGATCCTTTTGTTGCAGGGAATTGTGCTTTTTAGCAAATTATGTATTGGGTGGCATGTAACAGTAAAGCACCTCTTCTGAGGAAGTAAAGATTTACCCTTTTGATTTAGAGTATATTTTCATTTATATAGGCCCAAAAACAGGGTTTAGCATGAGAGACATTGGAATACCTGAAATTATAATCCATTACAGAGATGAATGCATCAAACATAAAAGTAAATATTAGAAGAAAATATTGTCTAACCCAAAAGAGTTTACATTTGTCCTGGTGTATTTTGACATTAGTTTTGGTTCTTGTAGTCCCTAATTAGTACATCTATATGATCATATCATATTCATCTGAATTTAGCATCACTTTATTGGAAAGAAGTCTCACTCACTGCAGAGATTCATGGTTCTTAGACTTTAATTTGATTTTAACAGTATCTCAACTAATATTTCATGCAAATAGCACATTTTCAGTGAACAGCATTGACATATTATTTCGCAGTGGCAGCTACATGAATAAATAAACCATTTTCTTCTTTTTTTTCACCTAGAAATCACTGAAGGTTTTTATGAAGTCCAAATTTGCCTTACAATGAGAATGACCAAAAATGGAGAGAATCCCTCAAGAGGATCAAAGCTGCACCACAAAAAAAAATGAGATAAAGCTGACGCACAGTTGGAAGCTGTTCTGCTGACTTGAACCTAAAACAAGAAAAGCAAAAGTTTTCTTTTTCAATAATAGGGATTACAACACATTTGGGAGGGAAAAAGGACGTGGGGTCAAGAAGTTGTGACCAGGTTAGCAACACGGGGGAACAGAAGGACAAGACAAAGCAACAGAAAGTGGAAATGGACACATGAATACAGAAGCATGTTTCTTTGCTGAAAAAGAATAGGTGCTACATCATGTCACACTGAGATCTAAAGGACTAAAGGCCTGCTAATGGATTGGGAGACACAGCAGGGATCAGAGGTCACGAGTGCACACAGATAGGCTAATTGGTAATTATGTGCATATTACTTATGATAATTTAGTGTAAAATAAAAATAAAATTGATTTTTGACCAATAGCATTTCACACAAAGAAAAAAATATTAGATAATGTTATTGGAAAAGTAGACAATGTTGTTCATTTCTGGATTCCACAAACATGTATTATTATATAATCCAATTAAATGAATTGTCATGTTGACTCAACTAAACTACTTCACACAACAATAATGTTCTAAACATAAAGCTTGCCATGGGCATTTCCGTTCTTTTCACGATATGACTCAATGGGGGTTATTCACTAATGACTATTGACTGCAAAACTGGGGGAAAACCAATGTAAAGGAATTGGGCCAGATGTATCAAAGAAAGGGAATCATGTACCATTAAAAGCAACTGGAATTTACACACACATATAGAGACAAGTTATATCAGGGCACACAGTTAATGCAGTTGATAAAGTGGAAAGAGTGCTACTGTCAGGATACTTAAGAAAGTATAATACAAAAATCATTAAGACAGGCACTCCATACTTACAGGTGAGCTGGGTGAAGAGGTGTGTGTGTGTGTCAGTTGGGTGAGGCCGAGGGGGAAGGTGAGCTGCGGGTGAGGAGAAGAAGAGAGTGGCAGTTGGGTGACGTCATAGAGCCACCAATCTGATTGGCCAGAGGCTGAGGACCAATCAGATTCACCACATCTAGCACCAACCTCACAAATTTCAATTTTATATATTAAGATATAAAAACATTTGTCTATCTCTATATGAAAATATATAAGTGTAAATATAAATAATCACATATATCCATCCCACAATAGGTCATATGTATAAAACATCACTAAAAGCAATTTTGGTGTAAAAGTGATGCACAGAAAAGTAACACATTCAAAATGTTGTGCTCATATGTTGTGCAGTATGTGCGCCAACTTATTTTTCACGAAGGAAAACATTACAAAAGGGGGTTGGGATTTTTTGGTTATCTGTGGCACATATATGCAAATAATATGTATGCAGAATTGCAGGCAGGTAACAATTTTGTGCTCCAGAAATGCTTCAAAATTGTCAGTCCGTTTCTTATTTGTGTGAAAAGGACAATTGCAAGTAGACGCAAACAGGCCGTAATGCATTTATATGTATGAACGTGACGCACACCGTACCAAGAAGAAGAAAATGTGCGCCAAATGTAAGAACATGAATCTTAATGTTCGGACATATGGCGCTAATTATACCAGGTAAGCAAAGGAATAATTGATACAATTCACTCATTTTCAAAACATAAACCTTTATGTACTGTTTATAGACCAGGGCTTTTCCTTTGCATTTCAGGTGGTTTCAGTTTCTCAGCTCTGAGATGCGTCTCCTGCTTCTAGATGCTCAGGAGCTCACAAAGAGTGAATTATAGCAACTATATTTTAAATATGTAACTGGATTATACAAAAATCCCATTCCATACTTGCTATATATATGTAAAATAAATAGTAATTCTCACACGCCATATTTGTTGGGAAGAGAGAGATCTATGTGATTTGCATGCGATCGGTTCACTGTCCTGACAACATACATTTTTTTTTCATTTGTTTTTAGCATTCTGCATATAAAACAAAGACATTGTCTACATTGCAGGTAATACTCACATAACAAATTTGCACCAACCAGAGAACAGTTCAAGATTGAGTCACCCTACAGATCTTGTCCTCCCCCCAAACGAGCCTGGGAGAATATATCAGGAGGTTGATAGATTTTTTCTACATCAATAAGATGTGAAGATTTTCATCCCAGCAGAGATTCCCCTCTCAAGGCTTGTAATGTGATTGATAGGAAAGGGGTTGGTGCATCAGGGCATTGGGAAGGGCTAATTATACTGTAAATCATGCAAACGTAGACATGTGTGAACAAAAAGTTGTTTGGGGTTTTTTGTCCTTCTATTTAAATGAGGTGTTTTTAAGAAAAAAATGAGGTTAACCAGCCCTGTAATTACTTTCCCATTAGTATCCTACAAAAGGCCAAAATGCAAAAATTGACCCATAAAGATGTAGAACAGTTTTACAGCTGCAATGAGTTTTGGAATTTCTTAAATGTTTTATTAATCTGTGTTGACATTGCTAACAGAACTATTTTCATTTGCAAAGTGGCAAGAAAAGACAATGAATTGGTCTTAATGCACCCATTTACACCTTTATTTAGATATTTGCATAATGGTGTTATATATGGGTTTTATAGGCATGTCAGCTTGTTTCTTGACAAATATAATACTGATGTATTGAACAGACTTGTGAAAAATCATATGACATTACAAAGTTAAATCACTTAAAAAGTTGCATAGATTTGGAAAGACTCATACTTTCAAATATAGCATTCAGCTACTGGCCATCCATATCAAGGAAATCCTTAACTATGGTATGATAAATTGCTGCTCATATGTCAATGTATTCCACTTCCAAGGGGACTGCACTTGCAACCTTTTAAATAAACAATAAAGGAACAATGACAAACGAGTGATGTTCACTGTGAAACTGAGGGGCCTATGCAGAAAGGTCCGATAAGTCAGTTTCGGCAGCTTATCGTCAAAAAAGCCTACTGCTATTCTGTAAGCTCCGAAATTTTGGCAATACTAGAAATTTTCGGCAAAAATGTTTTACGAATTAAAAAAAAAAAAAAAAGGCCAAACGCGCAGTGATAAGCCACTTAACGGTGGTTTCTCAAACTCACGGTATTCTAGTAGCCCCAATCAGCTTATTGAGTCTGATCGCCGCTTTAGAATTGAGATTTCTTCTCCGAATCGCCTTTCCAGAAAAAGTTGGCAAGAAGGTGGGGAGAAGCTGCCGAGAAACGGCGACACGGCATTTAGAAAATAAAATGCATTTTACCTGCATCAGATCGATGCCGGGAGTATCCATTAATATCATTACCGGAGACCCCCGGCATGAATCAGATGCATTAAAAATGCATTTACAGGCAACTTCATTACCTTTGTAGCTAACCACTAAGGCAATAAAGGGGTTAACCACCAGTGCCATGCTTATTGTGGGTAGCGGGGGTGGGTGCAGGTGGTATTTGGGGTAATTTTTTTTTATTATTATTTGCTCTGCTTAAATAGATCATACAGGTTGGGAATGTTCCCCTTTATTATGTGTTTTTCTATCTATGGTATTTGTTAGATGTGCACTTTCCTCAGGTACAGCCATCCATATTTTAGGAGGGGACCTTGTGTTACCCCTCGTGATTTATGGTTCTCTGTAGGTTTACATCCACCTGCCCCGCATTCAGTCTATGTGATGTGATATATGGTTCTGTGTAGGTTTATTTTCAACTGCCCAGCATTCGGTCTTTCAATTGTAGTACAGTAGCAAGTTGACTTTGACTTGTTAAGCATTTATTCTACTTATTGATGAGCGGTTAGTTTGCTCTGTGACTTTATATGTTTTTTTTAGAATTTTATTGTGTTTTTCCTCATCATCGTTTGTATATTGATAAATGTGTATTTTGATATTTTTGGAAACAACTGAGAGTGCCCCCATTTTGTGGAATTTCAGGGATTCCTTTCTTTAGGAAGTCCTGCCCTGTTTTGTTGATTTGATTTAATTCAAGGTCCTGATGTGAATGCGGAGGATACATCCATGTCTGGACCATTGTGCTTTAACGTCAATAGTAGAACATTCATGGGTCGAAGGACGCATTTTGTTACTATAATACAATATTCCTGTGTCATCGGTGTGTAAGATCCACCCTCATCTTATTTCTTGTTCTCTAGCCCCAGTTAATGGATATTCAATGTTTTACTCTGACAGTCTTCTATTATTGCTCTTTAATTGAAGTCACATACATCAGTTTGGATACACTTGTACCCTTCTCTGAATTTTTCAGATAATTTATAGATATTAGATGACTGATTCTATTTTGTTCTTGTTCTTGACCTCCATCGACTAATTATACATTTTCAATACTTGTTGGAGAAAAGGGATGTGGATATATATTTTTTGTATTTTCGGTGTATTTTTTCTTGTTGTAAATAACCATTATATGTATCTGTTGAGGTAGTTGCTTTATTACAGTAACTATTACTTTAAATGGCCAAAGTAGTGGGGCTATTAGAATCCATAATATGAGAGTAAGTCCAGGAGTAAGTCTAAGAATCTCTAGCTGTTCTCTACTTTCCATAGAATGTAAGATTATTATACATTCATATCGAAGTTTAACAAAATGTGAGGGTTATTCTGTACTATTACCAGGGCTCGACAAATGCAATCACCCGCACGCCACAGGCGAGTGCATTTTGGCTGGTGTCGAGTGCTTACCTGCGGCGGGGTCCGGCACCACGTTGCATGACATTGTGACGTCACAGAGTCCCGTTGCCATGCCGCGTGGCCATTTTTTTAGGACCTGCAGAGGAAAGAGTACAATTTTCAGGGGAGAAGACGGAGATTGCCGCACCACGCCACTGGACCCAGCCGCAGGATCCCACCGCAGGTAAGAGTCGTGTGGGGGGGGGGGGGGTGAGGGAGGTTTTTTGTGAGGGCGAGTTATGTTTGGGGTGTGGGGGGCGAGTGGGTTTTCCCCTAGTTTGCCGAGTCCTGAATATTACAATTGGGTAATTTTACATCTTTATATTTTGTATAAAGTATTGGTGACTCTATATAATTGGTTTGGAATGTAATTATTGTATAATGCCATATATCAGTTTGCGGTAGTTCTTTTATTTTATTTGGTAATTAATATGTCAAATAGTCAAATATTGTGGGTTTCCACAATTTAAAATAAGAGAGTAAGTTTAGGAATCTCTAGTTGTTCCCTGTTCTTCCCCAGATTGTGGAATAATGGATGCATCTGAACGAAGGGCTAAAAAATGTCTGGGTCTTTAGGCTATCATTCCATATTGTCACTGGTAGGCAATTATTCATTTGTGTATTGTACATAAGGTATTGCTAACCTAATATATATTTAATGAGATGTAATTAATGTGTAATGACCTAAGAAGACCAAGTAAGGAGATGGCTATTAAGCTGTTTCCGCAATTTTGCTAACAACATAGAAAAGCTGACACATTGTGAATATTTGGGGATTTCCCCCATGTTCCGTATAGTAGAGAGCATTTATTTATTTATAAAAATGTTTTACCAGGATGTAACAGAACAGGAGGGAAATGCTGCACTCCTACAAAGAAACAAAATCAAATAAATGCCGGTGCACCTGGTTCTCGAATCTCTGGGTGGTACTCCAATGTCTGACAGGAAGGAAAAAACCTGGGCACTGCGGATTTCTGCTTAGAAAAAATGTATTGTAAGCCAATAATGTATGAGGTTTCGGCCTCAAGGGCCTTTCTCAAATGCAAAGTGGCATTTGCATTTGAGAAAGGCCCTTGAAGCCGAAACGTCATACATTATTGGCTTACAATAAAAAAAATTCTAAGCAGAAATCCGCAGTGCCCAGGTTTTTTCCTCCCTTACCAGGAAGTAACACATTGAGAGTTACCTCTCATTTTCAATTATGTCCTGGGCACAGAGTTACTGTATGATGACAATATATGGTTGCATTAAATGAACAGGGTTATACATTATATTTAAAGACATTTCATGAACAGATAAAGATAATATATGTTATTGGTGCATGTAACAGTTATAGACAAGATTAAAATGTGAGACAGCTGAAGTCTTGAAAGAACTTGGAGGCTTTGAGAGTCTCAGGTAGATTGTTTCAGTTATTAGGTGCACGATAAGTGAAGGAGGAGCAGCGACCGTGAACAGTCTTTTGGAGTCAGATCTCAGCTGATAAGTGCTGTGTGTGGTAGGGATGGGGAGTGTGTTCAGATAGGTCAGTAGCTTGCTTTAGAAAGTATTTAAATGGTAGAGTTATCCTGCGAGGTATGACTGGGGCTCATAGGAAGTGGGAGCTTTAATGAAGAGTCCTTAGATAGCTTTTTAAAGCAGAATGATAAGTCCTTCAATAATAAGACATTCATAATGTCTTAAAAGACCTGACCCTGTGCAAGTACATGAAGCATAGCATATGTGCATCTTGTAGGAGGATAGTACTGAACTAGACTCTCACTCTATCTAGAGGAAGGATGAGTCATGTGTGTCCCAGTACATATAAAGACATCCAGATTTTCAAGAACATCCAATATAAATGAGATTGTACTCACAGTAGGTAGTTTCCAATGAATATCCAACTTGCAGGGCTCCGGTCCAGGCGTGCGTCATGCAGGGTAAGTAAGCATAGAAAAAATGGCACAAGGCCAAAAAAGCACCGCACCACAAAAAAAAAAAGAAGACAGTAGAAGAGGGCAAATATAAAAAAGACGATTTAATCCACAAAAACAGAAGGTCACACGGACATGTTTCACTCGGGGGAGCTTTATCACACTTTGAAAAAGCTCCCCCGAGAACATGTCAGTGTGACCTTCCGTTTTTGTGGATTAAATCGTCTTTTTTAAATTCACCCTCTTCTACTGTCTACTGTCTTCTGTTTTTTGTGGTGCGGCTTTTTTGGCCTTGTGCCATTTTTTTCTATGTTTAGAAAGTATTTGATGGCAAGACAGGAAAAATTTACTTCACGCCTAGACTCAAGTGATCAGGGCCACAGACAGCTTTCCTGGGCCCCTCCACCCATGTGTCGGTGGCCTTGCGAGATCCCACCCACCCCACACCCATTTTCTCATACACTCCCCCCTTCTCACACACCTGCTCGCTCACACTCCACCGTCAACCCTTTCTTCTCCCATCTGTCTCTATCTCTCCCCTCCTCTTACACCCCCACCTCTCCCCTCCCTCTTACACCCCTTTCCCTCAAAATCCCCCCTCCTCATCCTCCCCAAATACACACACATAATAAGTCCCCCTCCAAAATATACACACACACACACACACATACACACACACATACACACACACACACAATAAGTCCCCCTCCCCAAATACACACACACACACACAATCCCAAATACACACACAATAAGCACCCCATCCCAAATATACACACACTCAATAAGCACCCCTCCCCAAATACACACACATGCAATAAGTGCCCTTCCCCAAATACACACACAATAAGCCCCCCTCCCCAAATACACACACATACCTTGGGTAAGGGGCCTGGGAGGGCGGTGTAAGGTAGGCCTGTGGTATGTTGGCTTACCTCGAGCCGTTGGACCTGCCAAAGTGCCTGGGTAAGGGAGGGACAGATGGGCAGTGCCAAGCAAAGGGGTGGGCCCTTCAGTCCTGCAGTGGGCGGGTGGGAGTGGGGACACATATGGGCGGTGACAGCCAGAAAAGGCGAGGACCCTTCTTGCCTACAGAGAGTTAGAAAAAAGAACTAGGAGCACAGCAAAAAAGGGGAGAACTGGAGGCCGATAAAAAATAATAAAAATTTATTGAAACATAACCTAATTAAAAAGAGAAACCTCTAACGCGTTTCTCGCATGGGGCACTTTATTTATTTAACAGAGAGTGAACTATGGAATTGCTGGCAGGGGGGGCGGGCCCCTTGACTTGCCGGGCCTGGGACAGTTGTCCCGACTGTCTTCCCCCCCCTATCGGCGGCCCAGGAAGTGACAGCCAATCTAGTTCTTTGAGTATTTCGCAGTGATGTGTGATGTAGTTACATTGGAAGACAAAGCGTATATTGTAACGGGTGCTCACCACAAACAGGATGGGACCGCAGGGCTAAGGTGGGGATGTTAGAGAACACCAACCAACAACCACGTCCAGATTGCAGAGTCGTAGTTGTGTAGCTGGGTCAGGGTAGGAGAGGTCAGAATAGTCATGATACTCACCGTGATAGGCAGGGGTGGAGTGTATCACAGCTGTGGAGTAATTGGCAGCATTAACCCCTCGAGTGCCCCTGGTATTGCGGCACCGACGTGAAGTGGGAACAGTGACGCCTCCATTGCGTCACGGGATGTGGCTCGGGGCGGAGTCTAGGTCAGGTTCTGGTAAGAGTACTGCGGTGCTTCTGCACAGAGAGCACGTGAGGGGTGTCACCCAATGCATCACGGGACGTGTCACAGGGGCGGGACCGAGGTCCAATCCTCACACATATTGAGTTGTAGAGGGTGTCTAGTTTGCCAAGGTGAGTTTGGGGAACTATACCATATACTATGTCCCTATAGTCTATAATTGGCATTAGTATCTGCTTTGTTTTGCGCTGTCTGGCCAGCTGTAAGGATCCGTGATCGGCAGCGCGCTGAGCGTGGTGTCCACCTACCCCAACCTGCGATCAGGTGCTCCATTTTCTCCTCCCATGACACCGGTGCCGCTGGTGCCGTCCGTTAGCCTCGGCTCACGCGCAGATCCCACGCTGGAGGAAATACTGTCTCCGCTGGCCCCGCCTCCAGGCTACATCCTCGTGGTAACGTCACCGGCGTGCAGCGTGGACGGTGCACACGCTGGACCGGGTCCTGGCTTCTGTTCACTACTCCACAGCTGTTGCCTCCTACTCTGCCTATCACAGCGAGGGATATTGGTGAGTCCTTCCTTGCAGCCTCTCTATAGGCCCAGGGCACTATACTGTATATGCTCAGACAGCCCCTTTGCAAGATGGCTGAGCATAAGACTTCATTCAGTGCTAAGTGCTTACTGCAATTCCTGCCTCCGTGTCTTGTACCTGTGTCTACTGTTCCTAGCTCTGTCTTGACTGACCTTGGCTTTTT
The DNA here is from genome assembly GCF_040206685.1 of Ascaphus truei. Taxonomy (NCBI): domain Eukaryota; kingdom Metazoa; phylum Chordata; class Amphibia; order Anura; family Ascaphidae; genus Ascaphus; species Ascaphus truei. The sequence continues at coordinate 127,954,910 of NC_134485.1, forward strand.
CTGGACTCCGTACCCCTCTACTCCTGACCCCAGCTTACCAACGACGATCCGCACCTCTCCAACCCAACCACGGCAAAGTACCTACGACGATCCGCACCTCTCCAATCCCGACCTCGGCAAGTACCTTCTAACACTCTGACCTCTATAACCCCGACCCGACTACCACTACCAATCTCTACTCTGGACGCGCCCTCGTGGCTGGAGGTTGCTGTTTTTTTTTGTCAATCCCCACCTCGGCCCCGCTGTCATGTCCTGTTTGTGGTGAGCACTCCGTTACACCAGCGTACTTAGGGAGGATTTGTTCCTATAAAGTACACCGAGTTTGGCATAGGTTTTGGATGTCAGGTTATCAGTGTGCAACCCAAATGTAAAATGGAAGTCAAACCATATGCTATACCAGATATTTAAAACTAGTGACAGGGGCAAGAAGGGTATTGGGGTTGGTTCTGATCTGTAGCTCTGTCATTGGTAGCTTTAGAAATTTGGCTTTGGTCCCGAATATTTGTTATGATACTATCAAAATCAGAGTGCCAGGATTAGACGGTCACCATGGTGGAGTTCAGAATGTTCTCTTCTAGGCTCTCGAATGCAGAAAGGGAGCGCTTGACGCAAAAGCAAGTGTTTTGGACCCTCTTTTAGATACAATATAAAGCAGTAGTAGTTAGAGTGCAATAGGAGCTTGAGAAAAGACGTAGAAAACGTCTAGGTCTAAAACATCTCTCTTTTAAAGTATTTGCTGGAGTAATTAAATATTGTTCTACCTATTGTAAGGGGATGTAAGGTGGAGCACAGCCAGCTACAGAGCAACTACATGCAAGATAAGTTATGAAGAAATACCTCTCTATCGTCTGAATGCCTTTCACCCATGCTAAAAGCAGGGTTGCAGATCTGTCTAGGACATATGAATGTGTTCACAGGTGTTATTTTTATTTGCTATATGCTTTACGGATGCTTTTCATCACCTCCTTTTTCGTAAAACCTATCCCTTGCTTCATTTTTTGCATACCCAGTATAACCAACCCCACGCTGAGGAGACCCATTAAGGTCAAAACAGCCTGTCTATGGGTAGGTTTACTGGCTATGCATCTTAACCCTGGCTGTACTCAAAGCTGTGACCATGCAGCAAGCTTAAGCCTATAGGGAACCATGTTATTGGTTTTGAAGCAAAAGGTTGCACTGTGTGCTCATTTGCATGTAATTTCCCAGAATCCCTTGCTGCAGTGGAAGTGCTGTGTGCTGGGTGCTAATGATGAAAGGCGGGGTTGCAGACCTGTCTAAGACATGCAAATGAGGCACACAGTAATATTTCCATTTGCTACATGCTTTGCTGTGGAGGGTTTTTGTCACTTTTTTTTACCCACCATAACTTAACTAAATATATATTAGGAGATGGGCACTCCACCCAAAGCAATGGCAACAATGGGCTACTCTGTAAACCAGTACACAAAACTTGAATACTGTGTTATAAAAAAGTACAAAGGGCTGGCACTCACCAAAAAAAAAAAGGTTTATTGTAATCCACTCATCAACGTTTCGGCTCGCTGTGGAGCCTTTCTCTTGAGCGATCCTCAGACAGGCATAGCCACAGGAGGCCGCAAGGTCCTTTTTAAAGTCTTGATGATCAATGTGTCCTGCAATTCACACTAATTCTCGCAGCTCACTGTGTTCTTCATCAAAGCATGAGCAGAGTAAACTCAGTGTAATGTAGGTAATTGCCCTGGTTTTCAAGGATTTTGCCCGATTTTTACTTTTTCAAATAGCCCCCTTTGCTTGGCTTCTATGAGATCATCAGATAGCATAAACCTCTTTTCATTTGTAAGAACTGTGGGGCCTATGTATAAAGTATTGCTAAAACTAATTCTGGTATAAAAATGGACACAAAAAAAGAGAAACAAATTAACGTGTCTGTGTGCCAATGTATTAAACCAGTTTGTAGGTGTTGTGCGGTGTGTGCGCCAACTTTTTTTCCAAAAATGATGGTAAAGGTGAAATTAGACACTGAGTTTTGATGTAGTCTTTTGTGCAAATTATATATAACAATAAATTAGAAGTATGTGCCACTTTTGTGCTCCATAAATGAATCAAAAGTTTTTCTTGTCATAAAGACAAATATAAATAGACACAAACAATTCTTAATGCCTTCATATAAATTTACATGATGCGCACCATACTATGAATACAAAAAAGTGTGACAAATGTAAGAACATGAGTCATGACAGGCCAATATGTGCCTCTAAAGATTTTATATGAGAAATTGATTTTTGACGTAACATACTTTTTTTCATAAAAATATTCTGTATACATACATACATACATAGCCCCCATATCTATATTTTCTCCAAGAGGTTCTGTGATTTGTCATTTGACAGAGCAATCTCTGTAGCTCCTTTCTTTTTTTAAATAGGTTTGAAGCAGGGGTTTCACTGGAGCTGAACCGCATTGATTTCAACTATGGGGACGCCCTGCTTCCTGAGATACGTACCTCCGTATGGGGTGCCGGTATCTCTCTGTTGTTTAAATGTCCCAGTCATGCAGGCCAATAGGAAGCCGCAATGGATCACCTCACGGCTTCCTATTGGCCAGCACAACGTGGGACATTTAAATCGCCATATTGTGAACCCAGCCAGGGTTCCTAACAGAGATACCGGCACCAGAACTGAAATCAACGTGGTTCAGCTCTGGAGACCCTCTGCTTCAGCCCTATTTTTTTTTAAATCGCCACGAGGGCTGCTGTGTTTAAGTCACGATTTTGCATCAAATGACACCCCGCCGGGTTGCCATGGTGATGCGTCACTGGAAAGTTAAGGTAAGTAAAGTTACAGAACCCCAGCATTTAATTTAAATGCCTTTGGGGAAGCGCGAGGCCTCTGTAACAGCTGCGCCCCCTCCCCAGGATATCTCAGGCGTGCCCCCCAGTTTGCGCACCCCTGCTGTATATGTTCCTTGAGGGCAGATGTCTTGCATGTTGAAATGCTATCATTTTCAACATCAAAATTATCATCTAAAAATGATTACATTTTTGTACGTCAATGCATTAGTGGTCTGTTTGTGCCAGTGCAAAACTAGGGCTTTGATAATAAACTACTTGCAGCAATGTCCTACTTACCTATTGTACCAGTGTATGTTATGGTTGTAATATCTGTGCATGTTTTACTGTTTCACAAGCACAGTCCTGTAGAATATGTTCCTGCCTTATATAAATATATAGAAACTCTCCCACTGTGCTCTAATGAGATTGCCACCCCTCTGCATAGTAAATGCATTCGCTTCCCAAACTAAACATAGTATGTGGCTACATACTGTAGAGGGGAAGATAAAGAAAGTGCTGACCAATTAGGAGAAGGCTAGCATGACCCTTGGCCGGAGGGGCCATGGAGGGATGCTTGGGGGGGTGGGGAGATGAGGGAGGGCTAGATTACTTAAGGGTCTGTCACCTTGTGACCTACCTCTTTCGTCCTCTGACCACCTCCCCAAAAATCGTTCCCGCCTTCCCCCTTTGGAGTTTCGGTTATTGTGTAATGTTTTGTGACATATTTCTATATAAAAAAGAGGAGGATATGTTTAAATGTGTTAGTGGTGTTATTATGTTTGTCACAGCTGAAGGGATGTGGACTGATCAGTTTTGCCCAGGTGCTTAATTTGGAGGAATGTGAGGGGTCCAGGCCAGGAGTTGTGGGTCTAAGGGTGTGCTCCTAAGAGGAACCCAAGGGGTCACTAGGTCATGTAGTGATGGTGAGCCTAATCAGTTTCACTGGTTGGAGCTACTTGCTGACCAGGTCCAGGAGTGTTGGAGTTTATGTGTAATATATGTCCGTGGTCATTTGTGCCCAACCAAGGTGTCTGTATTTATTTGGATGGGTTATTAAACGGAATGGGCAAGAGTCGAGGGTACAAGGGTCAAGGTGTGTCCACTACAATGCACTGCTATTTAGTCATACACACAGGCACAAGACATAGGCTGAGTACAAGCAAACTGAGCTCTTATTTAGGGCCACAACAAGATTGCCCCTTATTCATTTCCAAAAGTCAGATTTATTACATTCAAAATTAACCCCTCCCGTGCCTGAACAGGATTAATCCAGTTTATTGCAGGGCCGTCAAATGTCACTCACTTGTGGCGACTTTGAAATCAATTAGGTGTATTATTTGTCATCTTAACTCCATGCCCAGGACATACTTGAAAATGAGAGGTAACTCTCAATGTATTACTTCCTGGTAAAACCTTTTTATAAATAAATAAATATGTATAATTAAGAATTCATTAGCACCACTTTCTCTTGGAAAATACACAGCATGGATGGGTAATTTATTGCTGCATTGCAGGCAGTTCTATGTACTGTAGTAGCATACTGTATACTGAAATTGAAATACTGTAAATTGAAAACCCTCAGATTTATATTGGTTGTTTTGTAATGTAACCTAACTTTATTTGCCTTGCCAATATAGGTCAGAAACCCCACATTTGAAAAGCCCAGCATCGGTCAATATTATATTATATATGTAGCCCTCCCTGCCCGGCTCCTAGGAAGTTTACATCATTGTGAAAAGGTTGACTACTCAACATGGATTACCTTGACTCTGTGCTGGATTCAGGCAGCTGGGCGATGAGATAACAAGGATGTATAAAAATGGGCGCCAGGAACTTTTGTAGCACAACTGTCATTTATTCTTATCTCTAAGCACAGCGACTGCTCGTACACATTTTGACTATGTTGCACTGTATTTTATATCGTACATAAATATGGTTCTTCCATTAGTGACCATTCTAAACACTCCAATGGAAGTACATTTACTTAATTGTTCTAGGTAGGTGTGGGACCAGGCCGCCTCCTGGATCATCATCGGTATTAATCCGATTACTCTAAGCCCCAACTGGAATCCTGGTGTGTCTCTCCTACGTAACCCAGTACCTTTGGCCTTTATGGGAACTGACACTTCCATGCAGACTTATGAAGAATATTAGTACAAATCCATGGTTAAAGCTCACCCACCGACATCCGAGTGTCTTATTTTCTGAGACCCTCTGTGGCATGCCATATTCTTTTTCCTTAACTTTTAAGGACTCCATTCCTTCTCTTGGGGACATTAACTAAGCAGGTTACTGTCCCTATCTACCACATAATAAACAGGGGGGCCTGGTCGGTGCTATTACCTTATAAACATTACTTATCTACTCTCCCCGAGGCTCCTCTCTTCTGGGCCTCCAGGAACCTAACCTTCTCAAACCTTCCCTCTCTCTAATATACTCCCCGCGATGTCATGATCCCAACACAGGATGGGGCCCGAGAATCTCCAACCTTCTAGTAGCCCTTTAGGAGAGGGATTACATATACAACACTTGATGTTTCGTGTTCATCTGAGGACATAATGCAGCAAAATCATCTGAGCCAAGTTATTTACCAGTATTGCACCAAAACAAACATTTGTTGAATGATTTCAGAATGAGGCTTGTGACCAGGCCTAAAAAGGCAAAATAAATAGATTTTGTTAGTTTTTTTTATTTTGCTTGGCTACACCTTTTGAAGAGTTTATATGGAAAAAGGTAATATGACTAATGAGTGATGGGCTCCCAATCATTTTGTTTCTTAGGACACTCCAAAATCTGTCATTTTCACTGTTCCCACATTAATATCTAAAATGTTGGGGTTTAAGGACACTGATACACTAAATCATAAATGTCTGTACTTATATAAACTTTCCTCAACATTTCTGAAAGCTGCTGCTAATCTACCTTGGATCATCTGCTGCCTGGGATAGAACAACATGGCAGAAACAATTAGAAGAAGCTTTAATTCTGGTCTCATGATGTCACATAGGATAGTGAGCCAATAAACAATGAGGATGAGACAAGCAGCAGATTCAATGTGGGAAACCAAGCGTACAGTCTTTCTGATACATTAGCAATCATTAAAACTCAAATGGTTTATGTCAGTAAATTTAAAGATGGGGTTGCAAGAAAAATAGGACACAACTTGTAATCGGCCACTCTTCGCTACAATGTATTTACTTATCTTATTTGGGTGGGATCACACCTTAAATGCCATTGAAATGAATGGGCCAAAAGGTGTTCTAAGGCCTTGCACGATTACGAAACCTGGGTCTAAATGTGTTAAGAAGGAGGGAAAAATGATGACAAAGAGAACTGTAAATCAATTGAAAAAGATATTCCCTCTTTCTAATCTGTGATTCAGGCACTGACAGAGCTGCTAGACTGAGTGATTGAGGTTTTCAGGGTATCTGAAATGATTTATAGTTCTTTGTTACACAAATCCCTTCACATTCTTGCCTATACTCTTGCAGCAACCATTAGTCATTGCTTTTAAATGAAGCTCAGGCGAGTGAACTCTGGTTAATGACTCTAATCACATTGTTTGGAGTCTCTATTAGCTCCTTTTTTCTATTTACTGTAAAATTTTAATTGATCAAGACTGCACCGCAGCTAAAGACCAGAAGTGAAAATCTATTGTATTATTTCTGCCCACCCAGGGACTTCATACAAATAGTCCCATTTACATATGGGAGATGCAAAGACCTGGCTGGGAAAGGAGCCATAAATCATACAGATAAGGGCTTCAGGGAGGATTATATTTGTACTGTAATTTTTCATTAGTGACCATTCGGTCTTTATAACATGTACAGAAAAAGTTTTATTAGAAAGGAGCACTAGTATAATGTTGAATTTAAAAAGTAAACATTTGATACATTTCATTTTACTCTTCCACACTTTATAAGCCACCTGTTTACGTATATTTTTCTCTGTGATTCTAGTCATGTCCCCTTAGACAGTCTTAGGCTGCGTCCTCGCTGGCGCTGACCGCGCTCATGCTTGAGAGCGGTGACGTCACCAACTCTCTAAACATGAGCGCCGGGTGACCTGCCTATTTTGCAAGCGGTTGGGGGGGATTTGCGGGCAAGTTGAGCGCGCTTCAAAGTCATTTTTTATTGTCTGCTCAAGCGCCAAGCTTGGGTGAGCGTGCACGCACCGCATGAGCGGGGACTTCCACATAAAGACTGCAATAAGTAAAAGCGGCAAGAGCCGAGCGCACAGCAAGCTCAGTGCCTGCGGGGACGCAGCCATACCCATCTAATTCAGCCCCTCGGCTGCATCACATTTTCTTTTATAGATAGCTGCAGACACCAGGCACCCATTTTTCATAGTTTTTTTTTTAATTAACTGGTTTCTCTCCTTGTAAAAATAATAACACATGTAACAAAGCAAATGTAGAGCACACCAGTGATGGAGGTAATATCCAAAAATAATCACAGGCACAAATAATAATAGTATTTTTCAAGTGAAACAAGCATAAAGTCAGGACAGCATTTCCAATGATATTTAGACCTCATTGCTTTATAAGTGGTATTCAAAGTATTTTTAAAATAATTATTTACTTCTGACTGTTTCATTCAAAATACAATTCTTATCAAAATACAATTCTTATCAAAATACAATTCTTATTAAATGTAATTGAATTCTTTGAAAGAGCCCAAAACATTATGTATTGTTTTAATTTTTCAAGAACGTGCAGATTGCAACCTAGGAAAAAAGGTTGGATATGTTGAGTAAAATCATACATGCTTCTATTCGTTCCATTACTCCATGGTTATGCTTGTATCTCTTTATGCTTTTTTTCCCTTCTCAATGTTTGTTTATTAGAGGGATGAAATAATATGAAATGTTTGTAGAATTTGACAGGATTCGGGGGGAAAAAAATATAAGATATACAGTGGCAGTTTATCTTTTGGCTATTTCCTTCACATGCTAACCAAAAACAACCAGACTTTAATGCATATTATGTCTAATTAATTCATACAGATTACTTACTCCTTATCTGAATGTCAGCATTGACCCATGATCTGTAATGTTATAAATCATAACGTGCTGTCTTTACCTGAAAGGGCTTTTTGGCTTTTGATGCTAAAATGCTCTGATATGCCAAGAGTATTGATCTGACTTTGTTTGACTTTCTTCAGGTCTCCACCTTAGCCACTCCCATCATGAAATGTCTTTAGTACTTTATTTTAATCCCTGGTCACTGGAAACCTTTTTTTTCCCCCAGCTTCTGTGCCTACACTAAACAATGGAAAATGGTGGGGAACAGTAATGTTTGCAAGATTCCAGATAAACATGGAACTTAAAAGCAGCTCGTGTTCTTTTGAATGAGGGAAGCATGATTTGTATGTCCTAGAAAATGAATTTGTCAATTTGCTGTATAGTTTCCATAAATACGTTTTGATACCCTTCACACATAAGAGGGGCTTGCCTGCATGAAGGGATTTACTGTATGTTCACTGGTATTATTTATTGCAATTTGGAGTAAAATCAGTTAATTTAATCTTAATGTATGCTATCCCTATTTATCACCAAAGGGTATTTTGTGCGACTTTGTTTTGTGTTCTCTTAAAAAAAATAAAAAAAAAAAATTAAAAAAAAATATATATATATATTATACAGCGTTGCATGTCAGTTATGAATTTTCCTCTTCCCCTTTCTTCCTTTTTAGCACTTGCCCATAGATAGGCCGTCCATAATTAGCCCATAACTCTCAATTAGATATAAGAAAAAACAAACCCTGATAATTTCAAGCAATGTTTGTTTATCCATACTGTACTTCCAGAATACACATTAATATGTTTATAACCCAGTGTAATCTTTCTTGTTTCCTCCTCCTTGTACAGTGGGTTGACATTTTTCAGACGAAAAAGGAGTTAAATGCATGTTCCATTTTCATACAATGTGCATCATCAATGCCTCACCTTTTTATAGACTCATGTTCCTCATTCGACTTTTAATCAATAACAAGAGACGTGTTAGACAAGTGAAGAAGTGATTTTAAAGAGCTTTTTATATCTTATATTTGAATGTAGTTAAATCATAGCCACACATTGTAGGTATACAGTCATAAGTGAGACATACATTTTTACATTTATGACAGACTATGAACGATAAAGGAAAAATTAAAAGTACATGACGACATTTGTTTATACAATTTGACAATCAGCTACACTTGTATCCCTAAAATATGGATTCACATCTGCATGTTTATTATAGAATGAAGATTAACAAATCTAAATGACTCTGTGGCTTAAATCCCACCTGGTCGCTGTAATATTATCAATACAGATACAGTATATCTGTGAAATTAGAATTAGTGGGGATTTATCCCTGGAGTGGCCAAACCTTAAGTACCACAAAGCCCAAACATTTTGGAATTTGTTAACTGAGTAATTTAGGTATGCTGTATGGTTTTCCATCGAGATGACTTCCCACAATGTGTGGATGATCTTCAACCAGGTGGGAGGGATCAGGTTATTTCCAATTTCTGGTAATGTGACATTTTACTACGCTGAATATATGCGTTATTAATTTGCGTGTGTTTCAGTCAACATTGGGTACTGGTAAACCCATCAGGACAGTCCAAGTGTCCCTGGGAACATCGATATCAGTTAATTGAGCTATTATATATTTAGTTTATTCCAGACTTGAATTATTTTGGGAAAGGACCACCATATCTGGGACATAGAACCCACCTGGTCACACCCTCTCCATCAAATTTGGGAACATGATGGATAGATTTTATACAGTTTAACTGGAGTAAGGTACCAATGGTACATTACCTTATATAAGTGTTCTTTTACTGTGGTGCAAATGGATGATTTCCATGCTGCTTGCCAAATATCTGAACATTCCTCGTGATCTACTGTAGTTCTCTGCCCAGTTCTTTTTCCCATTGTAGCATGTACTGTATCTGTCCTTAGGACTTTCATTTGAGGAGAACAGCATCTGGTATTCCTGGTATACAGTAACTCTTATGTCTAGACAGTGTGAGCAACCTAACTGGACCAATGTAAAGTACTTAGGTATGTTGGGAATGGCTAGTCCCCTACCAAGGTGGGATATTTGTAAAATAGTGTTATTTATACAGGGTCTTTTGTGTCCCCAGAGGAAGTTGTGAAACTCCTTTTGGAGTTCATCTGTGTCTGCTATGACAATTTTTCCGAAAGCGTATGATAAAGGTATAGTGATTTAGGTAGAGAGTTCATTTTACTTGCTATAATATGCTTTATCCATGAAATGCCACGTTCTCTCCAATCCGGAAGATCTTTCATGTCTCCTAAATACCTCTCTTGATATTGGGGAATAGTCTGTAGAGGCCAGTGAGTCAGAGATCACCATCAGTATTTATAGGCAACTCACAAACATGCTGTGATTAACTATTTTCAGGGGACGTACCTCATAGGTATAACTGCTAGAGTGCACTTTGAGGCTAAGGTGGGCAATTTTGCCTTTATTATTTCTATCACCTTTTCCTTATCTCACCGTGTTTATCAGATACTTTAGAGGTAATTTATCCTATTTACTATCATACCTTCCTCCTTCCAGACCCCCCCCTGCATCAATTCTACCAACTACAGTAATTGCAGTAGAAGTTAAATAATGTGTTGTTAGTTACTATTGTGTTGTCACTTTATTTTAAGTTGTGTATTAAAAGTTAGGTTTTAACACATACATGTCTCCATTGCACATCAACTTTACGTTATTATCAATCTACTTGAGTGCACCTTTATAAATAGGTGTCCTTGCACTTCTCTGCCAGATTTAATTTGTATATACAGTATTTCTTATACCTGTTAAGGTGCACCTCCCCCACTGGGAGATAGTGTGGGTCCTATTACCAATAGAGGAAAGTTGTTTGGAGTTGGAGCACTGCAAAAAAGATGATAGGGCTGGAAGTGGGTAAAATTCAAAGATAATTTATTAAATAGGCATATAGCCAAAAATACTAACAAACAAATGAATCCTTTGACACGTTTCCTGCCTTGTCGGCACTTTATCAAATCTATATGCCTATTTAATAAATTATCTTTTCATTTTACCCGCTTCCAGCCCTATCATCTTTTTTGCAGTGCTCCAACTCCAAACAACTTTCTTCTATTTTGACTACACTGAGATTGAAGCACGCCAATTCGGAACTTAAGTATTTGTGAACGTGAGTATAACACACGGTCTCACTCATTTCTATTTTTGTCCATAGCCAGTGCGGTCTTGCTTTTTTTCTATGATACACATTATACGGAGCAGGGAGGACTGACGGAGAGACCCGACGGAGCCCCGCAGGGGACTCGGGAGTCCCCCAGAAGGTATCCAACAGCGGGAGTTCCCCAGAAGGTGATTCACAGCGGAGGACTACCGCCATATCCCCTGCTCCTAGAGTAGGGTCCAGGGAAAATTACATCACGATCACTCCACCCAGCTGGGTTTACGCGGAGCAGGGAAGGCAAACAGCTACTATCAGGTGACTAAAGCGGCCAATTACGAGGACTTGGGAGTTCCCTAGAGAATGCGCATTTACCAGAGACTGTCCACCCCATCCCAGTGCCCAAAGAGGACTCTGGTAAGCTAGCATTCTAGTTAACACGATAGATAAATCCCCGCTCACATCATTTAAAAGACCATCTACATTTTACCCTAAAGCGATCAAAGGGAATTATATTGACACATTCGCGGAGATGGTAATCTCTGATTTAGAAACAGCGAGTTCCAATTTTAAGTGCCCTAAACAAAATCTGAGCAAAGAGGAGAAAGCAGCCATAAAATCCCTTGAGGACAACAAAAATATTGTGATCAAGGCGGCTGATAAAGGAGGGGGGGTGGTTGTGATGAACTCCTCTTACTATAAAGAGGAATCATCAAGAATTCTGAATGATCCAACCACATATCGGAAACTGGAAGGTAACCCAACTAATCTCTTTAAAGAGGAACTGTTGGTACATTTGGGACAAGGATTTCGGGATGAAATCATTACCAAACAGGAACTGGAATTCCTCACTATAGAACAACCGAGGATTCCAGTGTTCTATTTCATCCCGAAAATCCATAAAAACCTAACTCAGCCCCCAGGTAGACCAATAATATCCGGGATACGGTCCCTCACCTCAAACCTATCTCAGTTTTTAGATTTTCTGTTGCAGAAATACATCAAACAGGTTCCCTCTTATCTAAGAGACACGTCGCACGTACTCATGACAGTACAGGAACTTAAATGGTCCGAAGAGTGCTGTTGGGTTACGTGCGACGTAGTCTCACTATATACAGTAATAGACCATAAGATGGGACTTGAAGCAATTAGGAGGGTTTTAGATAAAGATAATTCTGTGGATGAAAAATTAAGGTTATTCATTTTGGATGGGATCAGGTTTATCCTGACCCATAACTATTTCAGTCATGATTGTGACTTTTACCTCCAGACATGCGGCACTGCGATGGGCACCAGGTTTGCTCCAAGTTACGCGAATTTATTCATGTCCATATGGGAGGAGGATAACATATGGACCTCCAACCCATTTGGTGCAAACCTGGTGCTGTGGAAGAGATACATCGATGATGTGCTATGTGTCTGGAGGGGGTCCCTAGATGAACTTGAATCATTCAAGCAATATCTTAATATCAATAATTTAAACTTGCGGTTTACATTTAACCAAAGTAAGTCCATCATCAACTTCCTTGACCTCTCCCTATATATAGAGAACAACACCATTCAGACGAAAACATATAATAAAGATGTGGACGCCAATACTTACTTATTGGCGTCAAGCCATCACCACCCTAATTGGCCCGAATATCCCTAAGGGACAAGCATTAAGGATTAAGCGGAACTGCTCTAATGATAAAGTTTACCAACAGCAGGTTAATGACCTTAGGGATAGGTTCTTGGAACGGGAATACAAAATGTGTGATATAGATTCCGCCATTTCTGAAGTAAATAAAATAGATATGAAAAGTATTATATGCAAGGATCCATCAAAAATTACAACAAAGGAACGTGATCCATTTCCATTATTCATAACCCAATATAGTGGTCTGGCCCCCCGTTATAACAAGGGTTCTTACCAAGCATTGGGGTATACTTCAGAGGGACCCAGTCCTTAAAGAAATTGTTCTGGACAAACCTAAGATAGTGTATAAACGGGCGAAAAACCTGAGGTCCCGGTTTTGTCACCAAGCTGTCCCTTTGATGGTCTTCGAGACCGCCACGTTACATGGTTAAACGACCTTAAGGGTTATTACACGTGCTCCAAATGTATTGGATGTAAGAATAGTGTTAAAGGTAAAACTTTTAAATCCAATACAACAGGAGCGGTCTATGACGTAGAAATGTTTATTAATTGCAAGACAGATTACTGTGTTTATTTACTCCAATGCCCATGTGGGTTGCAATATGTAGGGCGCACTGGGAGACCCCTCAAGCGGCGATTCGCCGAGCATATATACAATATCAGGAGGGGTCTCGAGACGCACAGCGTCTCTAATCATTTCAAGTTAGTACATAACCAGATTCCAGATGGCCTTACATGCATGGGTATTGAACATTTGAAACCCAATTGGCGTGGGGGAGACAGGTTGGGAATGTTGTCCAAACGGGAAAGCTATTGGATATATGTGCTAAAAACCCTGTCCCCATTGGGTCTAAACATCGATTTTGATTTGGCATCTTTTTTGAAAGATCCCTGAATGTCCATATGCCTCATCCACTTTTCGTAAACATTACACCATTTTATTCATATATGTATTAATTTGCAACATTGAGTGTCTATTTTAATGTTTTAGTAGATTTAACTATGTAGTTCTCATGAGTGAATTAATTTTATTAACTGCCTTAATGATAGGAGTGACGGTTAGGACCAGTTTGACCCCAACAGCATAGCACAGAAAGTGAGCTGTTTGCTGTCCCAAAATCACTCTGCTAATTGGTATGCAACACCGCCGCCCATTTGTGGGCGGATATTAGTCTTATTGCCTGTACATAAGGAACTAGAGTACTGGGCTCCCACATCCCCTGAGGAAGTGACGTATCGTCACGAAACGCATAGGGAGGAGGAGCCTAGTACAGTGCAAGTCAGCCGTCACCTGCTGTGTACCTTGTGGTGTTGGGGAATACTACGGGAGCTGCGCCACTGACGTCATCAGTTGGCGCGTGACCTCGTGGACCTCATCCCCACTGTACTGATACAAGCTGCGGACGGCATCCTTAAGTGGCACGTTTGCCCTTACAAATTGTAAGTGTAAAGATTGCTGCTTTTTAACATTGTTAATAAAGTTTTATGCGGAGTACACTAGGCTGTCTTCATTTTTCTCCACCTACGGCTGCTGCGGTGCATGCTGCCCCTGCAAGGACGCCGATCGGGGTGAAGAGAGCCATCCTGGGAGCCACGTGGGGTCCGTGGACATCAGGGTGAAGAAGAAAAGAGCCTGGAACAGATTCTCTCCCCTGAATCAACAAGAGTCTATCTTGTAAGTAGGGATATTCTTCTCCTTGTTAGGGTATTAGAGTTTATATACTGCGCAATGGTGTGTTTCTGTGTTTATTTGTAATTGCAGACATCATCTGGGAAACAACACCTGGAAGAAATTCCACCTCATCAGAATTGTTGGTGTATTACTCCACTATCAGGACTGTCACTCCATCCAGGACTGTCTTTTGTCATGGTACTGTGATCATCATCATTTTTGCGCCGGGGACATTATCTTTGTATTTATATTGTTAATTGGATTTGAACGGTCTATTGTTTTTTGCCCCCTTGGCTGCATTTATCTACCCGTATTGCATTTGGGTTTGGTGTATTCACTCAAATTCACTTGGATCAAGCGCTGATAGAGAGTTTTTTAGTTAGGTGAAACGCTGAGACAGATTTAGTAGAGAGTAGAATGATTCTGGCAGCAGCTTTTACAATAGATTGTAGGGGAGACAGGTGAGAGGAATGAAGGCTGGACAGCAGGAGGTTACAGTAATCGAGACAGGAGAGAATGAGGGCCTGAGTCAGAGTTTTAGAAGTCGAGCAACAGAGGAAAGGGTGTATCTTTGTAATATTGAGGAGGAAAAAGCAACAGGTTGTAGAAACGTTTTGAATGTGAAAGAAGAGTCGAGTGTGACCCCTAGGCAGCGTGCTTGGGCTACTGGGTGAATGATAGTACTTCCAACAGTAATCTGGAAGGAGGTAGTAGGGCCAGGTTTGGGTGGAAGTATGAGGAGCTCTGTTTTTGCCATGTTAAGTTTAAGTCGGCGGAGGGCCATCCAGGATGATATAGCAGATAGTCATTCAAAAACTTTAGTCTGTACAGCAGTTGTAAGGTCAGGGGTCAAAAAGTAAATTTGTGTGTCGTCAGCATAGAGGTAATATTTGAACCCAAGAGATGTGATTAGGCCACCTACAGATAGTGTGTACAGAGAAAAGAGAAGAGGTCCCAGGACAGAGCCCTGGGGTACCCACACAAAGAGATCGATAGAGGAGGAGGAGGAGATAGCAGAAGAGACACTGAAAGTACAGTAGGAGAGGTAAGAGGAGATCCAGGAGAGAGCTTTGTTCTGAATACCAAGAGTATGGAGAATGTGAAGGAGAAGAGGGTGGTCCACGGTGTCTGCAGAGAGGTCAAGTAATATGAGCAGAGTGTAATGACCTCTGTCTTTGGCAGCATGGAGGTCATTAGTTATTTTAGTGAGGGCTTTCAGTTGAGTGAGCAGTGCGGAAGCCAGATTGTAGAGGGTCTAGGAGAGAATAGGTGTTGAGAAAATGGAGCAATCGAGAGAACACAAGATGTTCAAGGAGTTTAGAGGCAAAAGGCAGGAGGGAGCCAGGTCGATAGTTAGAGAGTTTTGAATAGTATTTTTGTTTCAGCCATCTCATGGATCATTCCACTTTTCCAATTATCACTAAATGTAGTTCACCCCGGATACTTGAAATATTATTCCAAGTGTTCCAGTTGGGTTGAGAATTATGTTTACTTTCCAGTACTTTTAGTTTCTCCATAAGATTATCTATCTGATTCAATCACAGTTTTGAATGTTATGACGTTATACTAATAAAACCACCCATGATCACTGCTTTGTGCTTCCCATAACGTTGACTGTGAGATTTTAGGAGAGGAGTTGAGTTCAAAGTAGTTAGTTAGATCTTGGCTAACTCTAAAGCTCGTATCCGAGTTGAAAAGTATTGATTCATTTAGTCTCCATTGGAAGTGTCTGGTGCCTCATATATATCTTTTAAGGTAATTTCAGGACAGTGTGGTCTGACCAGGAAATGAATTGGCAGTTCGCTGTTATCTTACCAATAAGAGAGCTTTCTATAAAAATATAATCCAATTTAGAATAAGATTGATGCACCTGGGAATGAAAGAATAATCCCTAGTGGTGGGATGGATGGTTCTCCAGGCATCGCTTATACCATGTGTCTTACAAAGGGATTGCAAACATTGGAATTACGTTCAAGTCTGTTATCTATAGACATTTTGAGTTATACGTTTTATCTAGATATGGTATCAAAAAACTGTGTGGTGCTCTAAAAAACAATGGCAGATATCACAGTGTGAAACATTAAAAAACAATTCTCGGTAGTTAAGTACCCCTCAGGTATCCATGTATAGATATGCAAATAGATGACGGTATAAAGATCCCTGAAACCTGACGTTAATTTCTAGATAAATCCCACAAAGCACAGTAGTAAGGATTTAAACACATCCTAGTGTCCAGACCATGATACGTCAATTTAAACGGGTAATACCTTGAATAGCATCTGAGGGAGATAGCCAAGGACCAACATGTAAGTGCAGCGTCCTGGTAAATGACCCACTTGTCCTGGGGTACTGGGTATGCCTCCGCTTGGTACTGGAAACAAAAATAGGAAGAAAAAGCAGAGCACTACTTCTATGTGGATGAAAAAATAATTAGAGAGAGAGCGTTCCCCTAGATAAAAAAAATAACAAATGTATTGGATCATGGAAACATACAAGGGCAAGTAATCCACTCCTACGCGTTTCACACCGAGGCACTTTGTCAAGGTTAAAATTGGGTACTTACCAGAGTGTTTAAATACCTTCATAGCGCTCCATCGCAACCAATCCACTCTCCATAGCGGACTGTCATAATGATGCAGGACAGGTGACGTCAGCGCACATGAGTCGGGATATTGAATCTAGAAACTTTATTAACAGAACTCACAACACTAACACTCCGGTCATACAAAATGTGATCACACTATTAACTAGAGCCATTCATCGACGTTATAAGATAAACCTCAAGGAAAATGTCCAATGGATAAGAATCAGCATTTAGTATGTATATCTCCCCATCTTGAAGGATTAATAGAACATAAAGAGGCAGATAAAGCCTATGGCCATCATTTCTTCATCTGATTTAAATCCAAATATACAACAAAAGTACAAAAAGCTAGTATATGGAATATTGAAAATATATACAAAAAGTAATGTTTACGTATAAAAATCTCTATATAGTTGTTTAATACTAACAATTTGTATGAATGGATTTAATAGTAACCATACACACACTGTAGTAGAACTGCAAAAATTAATATTCATTAACAAATACTGTATATAATTATATAAATAAACAGATATAAAAAGAATAGAGCTCAAATAAATGAATTGAAAACCCAGAATAGTAGATAACTCTTGTTAACCTCTAAAAAAGAGACATGTAATTGTATAATTAATTATCTTTAAGTATTCTTTTACTATATGGTTATGATAAGTCATATGTTTTCTATTTAAATATAATGTAATGCTTAGAATAGATCTAAGGTCAAGACCTGATCTTACGATATATATCCACAATATCTGTTCTAACTTGTAGTATCAAAAAGGGGAGAGTCATGCACACCAAAAAATTATGCAAAATACTTAATGCAAAATGGTATTTTAATGACTGAAACAGTCACAGAGAACCAACATTTCGGTGCTAACCACCTTCATCATTAGGGGCATCCCAAGTTGCATCTGTCCTGTTTCCTCCCTTTGTGTTTGACTAACTTGAAGTATAACATATTAAAGCCATGGTTGTATATAGGCAGTCTAAATAGATTAAGAACAGATAAATGTATATAATAGAGAAGTAATTAATTCTATTTATGATTGTTATAGGAAAGGCCCAGATCCCAATCCAAATTCAAACCCAGGGGAGTTCTATTTTTCAGTGTGAATATCCAAAAGAACCTAAAAATCAGCAACTGGCAACAGGGGACTTTTTCAAGCGCTGAGGCAGCTCGACACGCAAGCCAGACCATGGTGCCTCTGCACGTGGCGCATCATACTCTGAGTCGAAGCTGGGCCTACCGAGCCAACCCTCGACAAAGAAAGTCATTGCGAAACTACATGATATTTTGAAGGTGATGTCCAGTCGGTGCTGAGAGAAATGAACCTCAAACTGGACTCCAGTGGAAAGGGGACAACAGACCTTAAAGAGAAGCTAGAAGAATGCCTCACTTCACTGATATAATTGGAAACAGAGATTTGCTCTCTTGGAGAACACATGGCAGGCATTTTGGACCAACAAAAGGACCTAGACAATAGGTGCTGGCGAAACAACATATACATGTATGGGATCCAAGAGTATGCAGACCAAATTGTCCAACGTATCCTTAAGAAACTTTTACCAGACTTGAAAGAAGAATCACTTTCCCTGGACTGAGCTCACAGAGCTCTCTGGCCTAAACAAGCAGCATTGGAGCCGCCCAGAGATATAATCGCAAGATGTAACTTCTTACACACAAAGCAAGCTCTCATTCAGGCAGCGAGATCCCACCCTACTCTGAAATTAGGCATTGACCTATTCCAGGTATATGCGGACTTCTCGCCAACAGCCTTGGCCAGAAGACAGGAGATGTGCCCCTTTACAGCGGTCCTACGCAAGAAAGAAATAAGGTACAAATAGGGATACCCTTCCGTTTGATGATCCTTCCCAAAGGGACAACAATGGTGGCCAGAAATCTTCCCGAAGGTGCAGACCTACTATACAGACTGGGATTGCTGATGACATTCTGGAGGTTCCGGGAAGACCACCACCGTGAACAAAGCTCCACAGATCAGAGTGGATTAAGGTGCCTGTAACAGCCAATATGACACGACATCCAACCAATGACAGAAACAACATCCAGAGAGGTTCGATGTTGACAGAAGAGGGGACCTGCTCAAAATGCCCCCGATAATCCCACCAAGGTCGAATCAGGGATCCCCAAGCCACGGAATAACTTGCTGAGAGTCTTCAGACAGGGGACACTCACTTTTTTTATTATTATTATCGGCGACCTCTCCTCTGGTTCTCCCCCGTACAGGGCCACATAGATGGACCCACTGGCAGGCCCAGGGATGTGGAACGTGATGTGGCAGGATGAGGTGGTGGCATGCCCCTGTCGGCTAAGTGAACTCTTATTATGGCTATATGTATTCAGTTAGCCCTGACTCAAATTTTGATAATGTTATAATTGTTATAACTTTTGAGTAACGTGCAGTTCTAAATACAGGAATATATTTAAGGCTGTTGGTACTGAAGCATACATCCCATATACTGATAGATCTCCAGGTTGTGGGGAGCACAGATATATATACCAAAAAGATAAATAAAACGGAAAGTGTGTTTTTATCTGTATTTTGTGTAATCCTTTGTGTTGTACGCGGGTGTCAGAGACGTCCCTGATGGGAGTTGAACTCGGGTCCTTACTGCTCATATCGGGTAGTTCTTCCTCGCTGCCACCAAGACTGCTGATCCTGACTGACTTAGTCAGTATACAACTCACTACAGGTCATAATGAGAATCACCTGCACCTGTCCCATGTCTCCAACCAGCTCTATATAAACTTCTTCTTCCTGGTATTCCTTGCTTGTTTATACTTGTGCTTCCTGGATAGACAAGCTCACTGCCTTGCTGCTCATTGTTGTTCCTGTTATCATTGCCAGACCCCTGCTTGCCCTTTTCAACTACGCCTCTCGCTGCCTGCCCTAGACTTTTCCCAGTGACCCCGACTACGCCTCTCACTGCCTGCCTTGGACTTTTGCCTGTAACTCCGACTACACCTCACGCTGCCTGCCATTTCCAGCTACTGGGATCCACTCCACAGTTGATGAAAGACTTGACAGAATAAACAAGCCCTGCCATGGATTCCGCTGGATCTGGACCTTTGCTGGCTCAGCAATTAACTCTAGCCATTTCCGAAATTCAGGCGCAAGTTACTAACCTTCAAAGTTTATGCAGTAAGTTACAGGATCTGGTGCGTGAATTGCAGGTCAACCCTGTTTTGCAAGACCAAATCCGGGATATACATGACCAGATTGGAGACATGGAATCTGCACTGCGAAATCTGCGTAATTTCCCACCAAACGCTGGAACCACAGAACTGCTGATACATCCACATTTTCCAGAACCACCGCTGGTTCACTCCCTGAAGCCGAGCCGATGCAGGTGAATACCATTTGTGGACCTATTTGCCCGGAAGAACGGAATAGATGCCGTTCAGAGAGCCTCTGCCTATATTGCGGAAATTCAGGGCACTATCTCGCCAACTGCCCAACCAAGTCCCGGCGATCTGTTCATGGCTCTAGGAGGGAGCAGCTGCATGCCCTTTCCCAAACGGTATTCTCCACAACTCAGGATCAAGAGGAGTTCCCACCTAGACATCCACACCTTCTTCTTCCTGTTATTCTTGAGGAAGGAACTCATCGTCTCTCCACCACGGCAATGATTGACTCAAGGGCTGGCGGAAATTTTATGGACATAGAATTTGCTAAGACTCATTTGGTGCTGTCCCTACCCAAAGAGTCTCTGATAAGGATGGAAGTCGTTGACAGTTCCACTTAGAGTTCTGGGCCTGTCACCCATGCAACCTACAGCTTGATGCTGCTTATGGACCCTAATGATCACGAGACAATTTTATTTAACCTCCTCCCTTCACCCCAGTTTCCAGTGATTTTAGGAATCCCATGGTTAATGATCCATAACCCACAAATTGACTGGAAGACTTGGACAGCTTTCCTTTTTGCCTACAAATCCTGCACCGGAATGTATAAGAATGCACCAGATATCTCCTGCCAAAGAAAATCTGTTGCCCATCCAATACTCTGAGTTCCTAGATGTCGGTGACAAGAAAAAAGCTGATAAACTTTCTCCTCATCGTCCTTATGACTGTCCTGTCGAGTTACTCCCAGGCGCGGCCATTCCCTTTGGACGAATCTACTCACTCTCGGAACCAGTTACAGGTATTAAGACAATACCTTCAGGAGAATCTGTCAAAAGGCTTCAAACGACACGGATGACATCCCTATGTTCATAATTTAATAGAAATAGTGATCAGGCTTAGTACATAATACGCAAACATTGGGACCTTTTACAGATGGATTACAGTCTGAGGAACATTGTAGATAAGGGTCCACGCTTTGTCTACAGATGAGCAAACACTATAGCCACATCAGTATCCCCCAGTATTGTTAACACTCCTGTAATTTCCACTCAGAAATGTATAACCAAAGGCTACTTTAGATGTGGGGGGTGTAAGATCTGTCACTTGATGAAACCATCATCCTGTTTTTTGGCCTCTAATTCTAACCAAACATTCCCTATCAAATCTTTTATCAATTGTGACTCACATTTTATCATATATTTGTTAACCTGTGGATAAAAAGAAAAGTGATCTGCGCTCATATAATGTGATATAGTGTTAAAGTGTTTAAATAACCATAACCTCGGGATATATATAAATCAAAATAGTTTAAACCTGTTAATATTTTTAGAGATGATGCCGCTGTCTTGTGGTGTAGCTCCACAAACCAAACTAGTGCAAAAACAGAAGAAAGACAGCGCAAAAAAACCTCATTGTGTAGTATAAATAACAATATTGTATTGAAAATCAGGTGAGTATTGCACGTACATCAATATAGTAATATTAAGCAGGACATGTTAGGGACATGTTACCACTCTGTGCTCAGATGGGGATCACCGGGACCAGCTCTCCTCCACAGAAGAAATTTCCCTCTGGATCAGGTATAGCTGATGGAGTCGCCGCCACGCCACGAGTATACACTTCTCTCCGGTTCACACCACTGACAAAGTGTTTGATACACGAAACGCGTTGGACTGAATGAGGGCGCATTCCCCTTGCATCAGAAAGAGGTTTTATATTGCCTTTATTTGCCTTTGTACCACTTTACCACACTGTGGTTCAGGACTGTATATCTGGGACTTATTTACCACTCACACACACGCGGTCTGAGTCTGTGCCTGACGCCACTTGGCGCCGCTTGATGACGTCACTGGCGAGCGCCCTGTGATCCAGCGCTGTGGAGCAGAGAGGAGCGTGCATCCGCGGCGGTAATAACATCGGCTACACCCAACCCAGCCGGGGCAGAGGGATTCCCCCTCTGCGGTGACCCAAGTGGGCACTGTGAACCGGAGAGGAGCGTGTGTTGGTAGCGGTGATCGCATAGGCTGCACCTGACCCGGCAGGGACAGAGGGAATTCCCCTCTGCGGTGTGACAAGCCAGTGGTGTGAACCGGAGAGAAGTGTATACTCGTGGCGGCGACTCCATCAGCTATACCTGATCCAGAGGGAAATTTCTTCTGTGGAGGAGAGCTGGTCCCGGTGATCCCCATCTGAGTACAGAGTGGTAACATGTCCCTAACATGTCCTGCTTAATATTACTATATTGATGTACGTGCAATACTCACCTGATTTTCAATACAATATTGTTATTTATACTACACAATGAGGCTTTTTTGCGCTGTCTTTCTTCTGTTTTTTTAACCTGTGGATGCGGGCTGAATTATGTAGGTCGAACTACAAGGGCTCTTAAAACAAGAGTGATGGAACATCAGAGACTAATAAAGAAAAAAGATTGTTCACATCCCGTATCAAAGCACTTCACAGAGTGCCAGTTGGGGGGTATACTGAATTTAACTGTAAGGGGGATAGAAAAAGTGACATTAAAAGAACGAGGAGGTAACAAACTCAATTTATTAGACAGAAGGGAGGCCTATTGGATCTTCGTGTCTTCAACATGGTCACCTTTTGGCTTCAATATAGAGTGGAACCTCAGTCACTTTTTGAACTGAATTGCCCCCTCTTTGCTCCATGATCTGTGGGATTATATGAAAATTATGTTACAGTTGCTGATCATTTCTTTTTCCTGTCTTTTCTCCCCATTTTCCCTTCCCCCTCCCCTCTCCCCCATTTCCCCCCTCCTTTCCCCCTCCCCTCCTTCCCATTCCTTCCCTTCTAATACACGACAATTAGGGTCTTATGAAAAGAAAAAACAAAAAACAAATCTTAAAAGGAGTGTAAAGATGTCTATAAACTGTTCCTTGGAATTGAGTTACCAATTTATTATATCTCCTTAGGAGGATTATACCAATCAATGAAATTCTTCTACTTCAGAATATTATAAAAACTGAAGTTAATAAGAATACATATGTAAAACAGAAACATACAATAGTTGGTTTTCAACTAGGAGGTGTATTACACATATAGGTAGATATATATTATATATAAAGGATATTCTACCTATATATGTTTTTATAGCCTTTTTTAATTTAACTCATCCCCAGAAGTTAAAATTAAAGTATTACATATTTGTGTTTTCTGGGAAAGATGAGTTTGTATCTAGTTTGTTTGTTTTGTGTAAATGGTGTGCGTGTTGCCTAGGAGGGACCACCTATATGTAAATTGGGATAGGTGTTTAATTCAAGATTCACTCAGCACTTTTTCATACTGCTAGTAGGTTCCATTTTATCAATTATGTGTTTTTGTGTCAACTAATGGTTTGTTATGATGGTTTTGTTAAAGGAAGGTTTACTGCTGAATTTCTGTTAATGTGTTTAGACACTTTTTGTGAATACAACAAACACAAAATATGCGTTCCCCGGCGCTATAAATTTGACATCATGTCCAAAGTACCGTAGTCCAAATGTCAGTCCATAGATACTGGACGGACTCCGGATTCAGATGTTGGATTCTCCAAGGTAAGTCTTTGATGAATGAAAGTGTCCTTGTAGGGTGTCTCCGTGGGTAGTCCTGGGAAATAAACAAAGGACACACCAATTGCGCTGGAGGGGAACCATCCGGTCAGACCACGTGGGGTCCGTGAACGATTGAGGTGAAGACGTGGCACAAGCACAGATTCTATCCCTTGCCTGAGCAAGATTGATTTCTTGTAAGTAGGGTTTTTTACGTTTTAGATAAGTGTCCTTGTTTTAGGTACTGCGCAATTGGTGTGTCCTTTGTTTATTTCCCAGGACTACCCACGGAGACACCCTACAAGGACACTTTCATTCATCAAAGACTTACCTACATATTTTGTGTTTGTTGTATTGTCCAACAGGTCCTGGGAGTATCTGTTTTATGAGGTTCCCCTTGGCAGTTCTTCTTTTCCAGTCAATTGTTCATATCACTGATTCATCCACATGTTATGTTTCACTTCATTAGCATTATTTAGTTTAATTGCACCTCACATTGGTTGGTTTAGGTTAGCGCTTGTAGGGAGTTTATTTAAGTAGTTTGTTCTGTATTCTCTTTTTGTGAATGCTGATGTCACTGAGGATCGGGGAGAGATTGGGACTTTGCTTGACTCGGCTTAGGGGGACGTGCACGCGCCTGCTGTAGTCGCAGTGCATGTGCCTCCCTGGGCTCGATGACAGGGATGTGCCCTTCCTCTCCTCCCCTCAGTTTTACAAGCAGACTAGCGCTGAAGGCACTGGGGGAGCGGTGTCCGCATGGGATCCATGACCCATCGTAGCGGGGTGCTTGGGGGAGCGTGCACGCACTTGCGATGGGGTTGTGTATACACGTGGACGGGTGACATCACGCGCATCCATTTTGGCGCCAAAATTTGAAAACAAGACATGATTGTTGGCACTATAATAGGGGGTCCTTTTGGCATCACACCATACTCATTGATAAAGCACATTTGGTGTGAAACGCGTAGGAGTGTCCACACCTCCTTTTTGTAATGTTAGTTGGGCAATACATTTTTCATTTTTTTATACCACCTGTCTCCCAATTTCTCTGGGCAGTGCGCTGCTCTATGCATTTTTTGCCCTTTTCTCTGCTGTGCTGATCTTTACCTGCAGCTGGACACGCCTTTAAGGAATTTCATTTGGCTTAAGGAGTGGGGAAGATATAAAGAAGACCATTTGATTGATGACAAGATTTACTACAAACTTTGGTGAGTTTTTTTGGACTTTTATTTACACTATTGTCTCCAATGAGGTGCAGACGAAGTGAGAACATAATTTTTCTGTTACCTTCAGGAAACTAAAAGACCATTTAATTTAATAGATATCTATACATATATATTTAGGCACTGTACCGTGTATAAGTTTCACTGGATGTGCACTGAGCTCTATCTGTGTTTCATGTTCTGTCTCTGGTTTTAAATATATATTGCCCTGCTCAGTAACACTCCTCTGTGACACATATGCTTATATATATGTTGTGGTTATTTTGGGGGTTCAATATGAGTTTGTAGGTGTATGTTTTACCTTCAGGAGGCGCAAGAAAGTTGAAATCATTATTACTCAACTTGTAGTATACCCACTCCTACTAAGGAAAGACATTATTCCATGATATTTGTATTGGAGAATTACTGAATTTATTTCCTGGACTATTGGAGCATCCATTACCCTATATACTCTGGACTGTTCATACGACCCTCCACATCACCAGCAGGTGCAGCCCTCTTCTTCGTGGGAAAGAAAGACGGGTCCTTGCGCCCCTGCATAAACTATCGGGAGTTGAATAATATCACAGTAAAAAACAGATACCCCTTACCTCTAATTCCTGAACTACTTGAAAGAATCCGGTCAGCCAAGATCTTCACCAAATTAGATCTCCGTGAGCATACAATTTGGTGCGTATCAGACCCAGTGACGAGTGGAAGACTGCCTTCCGGACCCGCAAAGGCCATTATGAATAACTGTAATGCCTTTCGGACTCTGCAACGCACCAGCTACCTTCCAGCACCTAATCAATTATGTTCTTCGAGAGCTACTGGACCAGTTCGTAGTTGCATACCTCGATGACATCTTGGTTTTCTCAAACAATCTTCAGGAGAATCAGAAGCATGTCCCAATTGTCCTGGAGCGCCTCCGAAGGCATGAACTATACATTAAGTTAGAGAAATGGGAATTTGAAAAGACCCGAATGCAATTCCTCGGATATATCATCTCGCCTGAGGGACTGAGTATGGATCCAGGCAAGATCCAGGCCGTGATAGAATGGCCAGTTCCAAAAAATGAAAGACATTCAGAGGTTTGTGGGGTTCGCTAATTTCTACAGACGATTTATTAAGAATTTCTCGGGCATAATTGCCCCAATTACCAAACTCACCCAGAAAGGATCCCCATTCGAATGGACTCCTGAAGCCGATTCGGCGTTCGAACGATTAAAATCACTTTTTACCTCTGCCCCTATCCTTGTTCATCCATACCCAGAACTTCCATTCATCTTGGAGGTTGATGCCTCCTACGTAGCTATTGGTGCTATTCTTTCTCAAAGAGATGGGGAAAAATTGCGCCTTCATCCATGCGCCTTTTACTCGTATCAGATGTCGACAGCGGAAAGGAACTACGACATTGGAAACCAGGAACTCTTGGCTATAAAGGCTGCATTTTCAGAATGGAGACATTTACTTGAGGGGGTGAATCATCCGGTTACCGTTCTTGCGGATCACATGAACCTAGAATTTATTCTCTCAGCAAAAAGACTATCTGCCTGGTTGGGCCTTGTTCTTCGCACATTTCAATTTTCACATTTCATATTGTCTAGGCTTTAAAAATGCCCTGTCTCGACTGACATTTAAACCTTCTACAGTAGAAGCACAGGTAGAGACCATTCTACCAAAAAACACATTTCCTAGGCATCATGTTTTTTCCTCTGACCTCCTTACCTGGATTAAGAGAGCCTATTCCAATGACTCCTTTCTTAACAAACCTCCACCAGATGCCGAACTGTTCCTACGGGATGGTTTATGGAACTTTAAAGACCGTCTGTTCGTCCCTAAGGAAGTAAGACTAAAAATGCCCCAACTAATGCATGACTGCCAACCGGCCGGCCACCCGGGTGGCCTCAAGACACAGGAACTGTTGTTCCGCTAATTTTTGTGGCCCAAATTGACACAAGAGGTCAAAGACTAAGTTCTCCCTTGCGAGATCTGTGTCAGGACTAAGGTTCCTCGAGCATCCCCTGTGGGTTTGCTGCAGCCTCTTCCGGTCCCTACTCATACTTGGGGATCAATATCAATAGACTTTATAGTAGAACTACCCAGATCCAGTGGTAATGACAGCATTCTTGTGGTAGTGGATCAGCTCACAAAGATGGCCCATTTTATCAGTACACAGAACCTCCCTTCTGCAGAACAGACACTCAAATTGATCCTAAAAGAGTTTTTTTGGCTGCATGGGGCCCCAGGTGAAATCATATCAGACAGGGGGGTACAATTCACCTCACAATTCTGGAGAAACTACTGCTCTACCTTGGGAATCAGTTTAAATGTATCCTCCGGCTATCACCCTCAATCCAACAGTCAGACTGAAAGGACTTATCAAACCCTGGAGCAATATTTACATTGTTTTGTTTGCCATCTCCAGGATAACTGGGCTGACTTCCTACCCTTATCAGAGTTCTCTTATAACAACGCGCATCACTCCTCAACGCAGCAGAGCCCATTTTATGCAAATTTTGTTTTTCACCCAAACTTTGTGGTTTCTGGCCCCATTCCGACGGTCACAGAGAATCTTCTGGCCCTATGAAAGATCCAAGAGACCCTAAAAGAGACACTTCAGGAGTCTCAGACACGATACAAAAGAGCAGAGCATCAACACCGCAGACCATCTCCGAAATGTATGGTTGGAGATAAGGTCTGGCTCTTGACCCGAACCTTAAGACTGAAGATCCCCACCATCAAATTGGGCCAAAACTTCATTGACCCCTTCCGACAAGAACTTCCAGAATCCATTAAGGTGCACCCAGTATTCCACACTTCGCTTCTGAAGCCGTTCCGGGAGAACCCTTTTCCTGGACACAACCTTCCTCCTCCCGACCCTTTTCGAGTAGACTACACGAATACAATGACGTTATAAATACCTTGGTGTTATAAATATTACTGAAGTCTGCCTCCCTTTGTCTGACCTATGGCCACGTGTGGGAGTAAGGTATATAGAAGGAGGAATCAGGCCCCCGCCTCAGCCGTAGGTGTTAGTCTGAGGTAAATTGGAGGGGTTACACATGCTTCAACAAATATTGAACGTTCTTTCCTCAATCGAATCAGCTATACTTCATCTGATCAAATTGGATAATTTTAGATGTGGCTTTGCAAATAAAAAAACAAGAGACACGAAAATCAATAAAATGTTTGTGTTTGTAGTAAAATTTGCAGTATTTCAATAAAAGTTTTGAATGGTGTGCAATAAAACCATACTATATTTCTATTTAAATGTGACGTTTGTGGCTGGAGCCCCCAATTTACACTTAGCCCAGGGTCCCAAAATTCTTTAGACGGCTCTGCATGTGATCGGGCCTCCGTCGCTGTCTAATCTGCTCCTCTGGTTCCCCACCATGCCACCTGAGCTCAACCTCAGATTCAGACCGTCCGATCACCGACGTCCCTGTGTCCAGGTGTGCTCATCCAACACCCCTCCTGCAGCACCCACCTGAATCCACTGGGTCTGGGTCTAGCTTTCTGGCGGGCTCGGAGGACACTTGGATGCATCCCGCCATCTGAGCCAGCCACAGAGGTCACATACAGGGGGAGCTTCCTCTGTCTCGTTAGCTCCCCTCCACTCCTTATCCTTGGCCCAGTGAATAGATGCTGCCAGATCTGGGATAGACTTGCCAGTCCCATATGTAAGCGGGACACTGATAAGTAAAGAATAGGTTCACTGACCTGTCCACAGTCATAGGCTGTGAAGGGGAACAGGTTTTCCTGTTATTTTCCCGTACTCCTGATTTTTTTCTCCCTGGGGAGCATGGCCAAAGTGCATGCTCTCACTGTGCTGTCCAGGCAACGCCCCCTTTAAAGAGCTTTTCAGTGATATAGAGTAGACTTCTACAATGAGAGTTGGTTACCATGTTAGCTAGGGAAAATGCACATTTTGGCACACAAAGCAGCAAATGGTTTGAAAAATGCACTAATGAAGAGACAATGTAAAAATATTGAATGCTACTGTAGCTTACCCAATCTGCTACCAGGTATATTGCAATAGCATAGCAAAACAAAATTGTAAAGTAATTAAGATTTATTGATCCAATGTTTAAGCCCCCACAAGGGCCATTTATCAAGGAATCTTTTACACAGATGGTGTAACCACTTGCATCTTATGTAGGAAAACATTTCTTACACCTGGTGCAGAATGTTAAACTTACACCACTTCAGATGTAACAATCAAACAGATCAAACAATGCAGAAGTAATAGCAAATATTCAAGTCCTGGAACATTTGGGTAACAGTGATCATAACATGGTCTCATTTGAAATAAATGATCAAAAAAACAGATTAATTGGGTTCAAAAAAGACCTTAAACTTTAGAAAGGCAGATTTGAATAAACTAAGGACTAATCTACAAGGAATACATTGGGATTATGTTTTTGCATGGAAAGATATAGAAGATAAATGGGCAGTCTTTAAAAAATTATTAGAAAAGCAAACTCATCAGTGTATACCCTTGGGTAATAAGTATAAAATAAATAAGTCAAAACCAATGTGGCTAAATAAACAAGTAGGGGAGGAAATGAAAAAAAAAAAAAAGAGGCAGGGGTTTAGATTCTTTAAGTCAGAAGGGACAGAGACATCGTATCAGAATGATAAGGAATGTAACAAAAATTGCAAAAGGGCAATCAAATTAGCAAAAATGGATAATGAAAAAGGGTTGCAATTGAAAGTAAGATCAACCCTAAAAAGTTATTTAAGTACCTTAATAACAAAAAAATCAGAAAAGAAAATATAGGGCACTTTCAGTGTGAGATGGACAGGCAGATTATTGGAGAAAAGGGAAAAACAGAGGTATTAAACAAATTCTTTGCCTCTGTGTTTACCAGGGAAGAATCAAGTTCAATTGCAGTGCCGCAGGAGGAAGCCACAACCCCCATATTAATGAATAATTGGTTAACTGAGGAAGAAGTTCATAGGCGGGTTGATCAAATTAATGTAAATAAGGCACCTGGCCCAGATGGCATACAGCCAAGAGTTCTCAAGGAGTTAAATTCAGTAATAGCCAAAGCATTACATTTAACATTCAAGGGCTCTATTTCCACAGGCGAAGTACCACAAGATTGGCATAAAGCAGATGTGGTGCCTATATTTCAAAAGGGAGCTAGATCACAACCGGGGAATTACAGACCTGTAAGCCTGACTTCAATAGTTTGTAAGCTACTTGAAGGTTTAATACGGGATAATATTCAGGAATGCCTAATGGAAAACACAATTATTATTAGTAATAGTCAGCATGGATTTATGAAGGATAGATCATGTCAAACTAACCTTATTTGTTTCTTTGAGGAGGTAAGTAGGAATTTAGACCAGGGTAATGCAGTTGATGTGGTCTACTTAGATTTGGCAAAGGCTTTTGATACGGTTCCACACAAGGTTAATGTACAAATTAAAGCAAATTGGACTCAGTAAAAATATATGCACCTGGATTGAAAACTGGTTGAAGGGTAGACAACAGAGGTTGTCATAAAATTGAACTTTTTCCGGTTTGGCTAAATTCGTGAGTGGAGTACCTCAGGGATCGATACTGGGACCCCTGCATTTTAACTTGTTTATTAATGACCTTGAGGTTGGCATCGGAAAAAAAAATTGAAAGCATTTTGAGGCATGAAGAGACATTGCTTCTTAATTCTACTATGTACCGCACTATTTCACAACACTATTAAAATAAAGACTTAATTTTGAGTAAGAAAGTCAGTTTGCTACTATTGGAAGTCTGCTAAAATACTGCTCATTTTATTGCTTAGGGAGAAACATGTAACAATTTACTACATAATTGCCTATGATTATACAATGGAATGATGTTTGAATACATTATATAGTTAGTGACAATGTGGCTGCTATATTGTTACACCAACATAAAAAGGGTGTACATCAATAAAATCCAGTTCAATTCAAGCACAATGCAGTGGTAAAGAATAAAGGGAATCAGAAAAACATATGTGTGCAAATTATATCTAATTATATGTATATATATTTTTCATTTTCACTCTAGCCCTCACATACTCCCACTTCCCAAATTGTCTCTCTTGGTTAGTTCACCCTTTTTACTATCTCTTGTTGACTACTCCTATTGTTGCACATCTACAGTTTCGTAGTCTGTAGTTTATTTGGGCTTTACTCATGCTGACCAACACGTGAAACCTGTTAATTGGGTGATTTAGAATTAAAAGATTACTTAATCTACTATAGACAGATACAGTAGATTTGAGGGAACTGTTATCTGAGAGAAGTAGAGAAATTAAATATCAATGAGCCTCAAGTATAAAACACAAAAAGTTTTATATTATGATTGGTTATAAAGCAGCAAAATTACATGTATTTTTTAACAGCATTGGAACTAGAAGGTTATTCAGAGCAGAACCACATACTTTTTTTTTTTTACTTCTGTGACCTCCCCAGTTCATGATATATTTACCGGTGTAGTTACAGGTGTTTAAACTGGAAATTTAAATAGCTATCCAATAGGAAGCCAAAAACAAATAACGCTGCAGCTTCCTATTGGCTCACAGGACCAGCAAGATTTGGCATTCCCATTTTGAACTCTGTAAACGGGAAGAACATACCCGTTAAGTCTCTCAAGAACTAAAGGGTTCCTGAAAATAACACGATTCAGCTCCGGAGGATGGAATTGGGACAAGTACGGAAAAGTGCAAGGGATGGAAGAATGTTGGATGAATAAAATTGGCTATTAACATGTCATTTCCTGCTTCAGAATCCAGGGCCAGCTCTAGGTGAAGGCTGTATTCCTGGGAGGGACGTGCAGGCAGTGCACTGCTTGTGAAGTGCATATAGAAAAAGATGCGACGGTGGCTGGATCAAATGCAGTAAAAAATGACTTCTTTATTAAGGAACATAGACAAACAGGGTTCACATGACGCTGTAGAGGTACTTTGACGCGTTTCGGGCTCCGAGCCCTTTGTCAAAGCTCCAGGTGACCTTGCACATAAAAGTAGATTGTTGGCAGCTTATCCAATATCAGTCCATTTGAGATTTCATTTTCTTACAAACCTTTATCCACTTTAATCTCTTCATTCCTTTCCAGGCGTTCGTGCATGTTTTCAAATTTCTGGCTCCAGTTCTTTGGAATACTTTTTACCTTTCTATGTTGATGATTTTTTTTTTTTTTTTTTTTAAATTAGGCTTCTTTAAACATAATTTAACATTTAACATTTTATTTACTTTTGTTTTGCTGAATTTTCATGCAAATTGCGGTTTGGTAAGTTGTTCTTAATTTTTTGGTATTCATGATTACTTTGAAAAAAATATATGCTTTATCAATAAACAAATCTTGGGTACATCTAAAAAAAAACTTGTAAGATTTTGAAAGACAACATTTATGAAGCACTCTCAAGGTGGACAATTACAAGGTATAACAACCTGCAACAAACTTATACTCAAACACACCCATAAATAAGGAAATCATATTTATTCATCTTGTAGTATACGATGCCCTGTCATTCTATCCACCAAGAGTCATATTGTTGTGCAACTGGTAATCACTGCGGACCCTACTGGGTAAACTATGTCAATCTTTCCAGGTTGTGCTCCCTGTTTG
Source organism: Ascaphus truei (assembly GCF_040206685.1). Taxonomy (NCBI): domain Eukaryota; kingdom Metazoa; phylum Chordata; class Amphibia; order Anura; family Ascaphidae; genus Ascaphus; species Ascaphus truei. The sequence goes on from NC_134485.1 coordinate 127,987,501, forward strand.
CTCAGTAAAGGAGCTTTGATTTACTATCACGCAGCCACTTAAGATTTCTTCAAGACAATTCTGAGGCTAGGTCCCCGCTATATCCGGCAGCTTGCGCGCCTCTCACCAGCCCCTTACCTCCTCCCTAGCTGTCCCCGGTGACTCCTTGCTTCCTGGCTCACTGCATTCTGTGACATGTTAGCCAGCAGGGGATACAACAGGATTGTGTTCCTGTGCCGCGACGCATCACATGGTGCGCTGTGAGCCAATCAGAAGATGTTTAAACTCTGTGGGCAGGAGCTGTGAAGCTGTAAATTCCCAGCTCTCCATTTCATCTGCCTGTATTGTGCAATTTGGAATATTGGAGGGGGTGGCAGCCGCAGATCGCGGTGAAGTGCTGTGCACGCACTGCCAGGATGCCAGGCACGCCTGCAGATGTGTGCAGCGGGACCTTAGCCTGAGTCGTATATTATTAAGACATCTTGAATTCTGGCTTTTTGAATTGAGTCTGGCTTTATTTCATACACAGGTGCATGTTTAAGTCCAAAGCTAATATTATAAACTTCTGAGTACACCAATAAATATATTTTACATTGGGAAAATAAATACATAAATACACAGCTTTCTTGCAAGTCTGTAGGATTAAAGCACATTGCCAACTTTCAAAAACTATATTTTAGCCAGATATGATTATATAACAATTGTAACAGCTACATGCCCTGAAATGTGTGCAGAGAGTAATCACCTAGCAATTAAGACTCTGAACTTTGATTGGGAGTTGCTAGTTTTAGACCAACTGTAGTACCTGCTCTGCAAGACTTTGAGGGCTTTATTTTCTTGTGCAAAATTAAATTGTAAGCATTGTAGGGCACGAGCCCACGTGGCATATTATTATGATACAATCCCAGAATGTGAGTTTTTAGTAATTCTTTACAAATTATAATTATTGTTATAATAGTAGTTATTGACATTGTATATTAGTTTATCCTCAGGTGATTTTGGGTTATATTTAATACATATTCACCAAAGTGCAATACATCTTAACACTGTTAAATAAATCTGGACCTTCATTCTTTATATGTCTAACTCAGTATGGCCTGTTAAAGAAATAAGATAGGAGCCTACAAGTGGCTCCAAGCTGCTTTCTTTATATTACACAAAACATCAATGGGACCTTCTAAAGAGTAATCATTAGGCCCAGAACGTCTTACAGATTTTACAAACAGCCCTCTATCCCTTCCTTTACATATGGGACGGGACTCCTTCACTCTTTATTATGACTAACCACTGTCACAAGTTGTCTCTTACTTTTGCAGCTACCTTACTGGAGAGAAGGAAAAGAGCTTGGCTTATGTTTGCATGCTTCAATAGTTTGCAGATCCACTCTTTACTCTCTCTCCACATCTCCTGCTGGCCAGTCTTTCTCCATTGATTTTGTTGTTACAGTATGGCAGGCACTCTTTTTACATGGAAGTCAAGAAGTGGGTGTCTTTGAGGCTTTAGTCAGCAAAGCTTTGTGAGCCATTGTTAATAATTTATGAAATGAAAATATAACATAATAAAACCTCCAGGGACTTACTGTATGTATTCTTACAGCAATCCTGTTAAAACTTCATTTTTCTAAATGATACTGCTCAATACTGTAGATCAGCACTGCATGTTTTAGGAAAGGGAGATGGTCTGATTCATTTTTATATAGTTTCTTGTTGCATAGGTTGAGCTTCTTCTTGTTAGATTGCACTTCCCCCTAGTTAGGCACATGAATGGTCTATATAGATGAAAGTAAGAGGAGCTCAGAATCAGATGAAACATCAATATTCAATCAACAAAAGAGATATACAAAGATGATGGTAGGGCAAAGGTCGTGGTAATAAATAGTATTAGTAATACTTACATGACCATGTCTAAGCATAGGAATCGTATAAAGTTTATTTGTGGTATTTAACTGCTGTGTCCTCAGTTCCCTGGGATCTCCAGCTGGTGTCCTCAGTATGTGAAGAGAGTTTGTCCCTCCAGTGTTGTGCGAAGTCCCACAGTGCCAAGCAGTATACACAAAGAGATTAGTATTTTAAAAGCAAATATATTTATGGCACATAAGTAATAAAGAACTCATATAGACGACGTCCTGTTCATTTGGAAGGGGAGCGAGACAGATCTCAATGCCTTCCTACAATACATAAACAACAACAATTTAAATTTTGCCTTTACTTTCCAATGGAGTCAAAAGGAAATCGACTTTTTAGATTTAATGATATATGCCGAGGAGAACACACTCAAGACCAAAATATATGTATATTTTTTTTAAGTGGACTCGAAACAACTATTTATTAAATTCCAGTTGCCACCATCCTAAGTGGATCAACAATATTCTATTCGGACAGTTTAGGTGGATACGCAGAAAATGTTCAGATGATGTTGTGTTTAGAAGTCAGACAGGTACACTCAGTAATAGATTTATCAAAAGGAACTACAATAACATCCTAATAGAAAAAAAAGTGGATAGGACAAATGCTTTGAAAAGGGAAGACTTACTGGTGTCAAAGGTCAAAGTAGGTAACAATGACTACAGTGTACCATTTGTGACCAAATACAATAGAGACGGGAGTAGAATTAAGAACATAATAGACAAACACTGGCACTTGGTCCAAAAAGATCCAGTACTGAGAGGTCATCTACTCGACCGGCCCAAAGTAATTTTTAAAAAGGCTGCAAGTCTGAAAGCAAAGCTACCACTGAGTGTATTTAGAAATAAAGTGATTGAGACGTCTCACCATTGGTTACCCAAACCCATCGGCTTCTATTTTGGATTTCTTTTATAGTTGTATGTGGGACAGATATTGGTAATGTTTGGAAATAATATAGACGTCTGGAGAGGATATTCATCTTAACCGCGGTTATATGCCCTATCCAGGAGATATAGTGAGAATTCCAAGCTTGCAGATCCTTTCTAATCTTAGAAAAAAGTTTGGGATAGTTATATTTATATAGTGAATTATAGTCCCAAGTAAGGTATATCCCCAAACACTTCACATGGGTCTTTTTCCACCTATAGTCAAAATGATGTTTAAGAACCTTGACCTCCTTTTCCATTAACGTTAAATTTAGCGTTTCTGATTTTCCCACATTAACTTTATACCCAGACAACTAACCAAACCTCTGAAGAGCAGATAGTAAATTCGGGAGAGATGTCAATGTGTTAGCTATAGTAAGGATAATATCATCCGCGAAACTGATCGTTTGTCACACTTATCTTTTATATTAATCCCTTGTATATTTGGGGAAGCTCTGATTATGTTCGCAAGGGGTTCGATTGTCAAGGCAAAGAGGAGAGAGGGGGTACGTCTGTCTAGTCCCGTTCTTAATTGTTATCAGATTCCTTTCCCCCCCTGGGTTCTTCAGAGTGGCCGTTGGTATCTGGTGGAGGGCCCGGAAGTCTTGTAAAAAAAACTCCCGAAAATCCAAATCCCTCCAGCGTTTTATCTAGAAAATCCCATCTAATCCTATCGCCGTCTCCGCATCGAGGCTCAACAGCACAGCTTTCGTCTTAGATTTATGTATCTGACCTATCACATTAATACTTTTCCTTGTGTTATCGGACGCATGGCATTCGCTTACAAAACCTACCTGGTCATATTGGGTTCAACCTGTTAGCCAGGATTTTACTATAAATTTTCAAATCCAAATTGAGCAATGAGATTGGTCTGTAGCTACCACAATATAAGGGGTCCATACCCTCTTTAGGGATCACCATTATATTGGCTTTCGTCGTCTGTGGGGGGATTTGTTTTCCACTGAAAAAAATCATTGAATAGATCTAGTAAACATGGCCCTAGGATTCCTAAAAGATTTTTAAAGTACAAATTTGAGAAACCATCTGGGCCCGGTGCCTTTGATGGCTTCAATGAGCTAACTGCCCTTTCTAACTCTAACCGGGTTATTTTTGCATTTAAAACGGTGTGGTCTTCCTCTGACAGGTTTGGGAGGTTATAATCTCTAAAATAGGCCTCAATCTGGGTCAGGTCCGGAACTTTAGCATTCGGAGTTGAATTGTCGAGATAGTAGAGATCCGTATAAAATTTAGCAAATTCCTCGCTATCTTTGAAGGGTTCTAAGTCACTCCTCCTCCTTTTAACCTAATAGCAGGGACCAATGCTGTCGACCGAGCTTGCATGTACTGACTGATCTGTGTGGTTGATTTGAAATGCAGGTTGTTTAAAGTGTGTGCAGTTAGAACCAGAAGCAGTTTGAACAAGGAAGCGGTTAAACAAGGTTTAGTATATTGAAGTACAGTTTACTGTTAGTACTTATAAACTTCATAGTTGCTAGAATGAGCAGGATTGAAAATGCCACTCAATGCACATCTTGCCACATGTATGTGCACTTGGAGCAGCTGTTCCAGGGAGCATACAGCTGTGGGAAGTGTGAACGGGTGGTCTCTTTAGAGTCAGAGATTGTTGATCTGAAGAGGCAACTTGCAATATTGAGGGACATTGGCAATCTTGAAAGGGGTTTAGAGCTCACTGAGCAGGCCCTTGCTTCGACTAGTGGTGCAGATGGTGGCGCTGTTAGTGAGGAGTAGGTAGGTAGCTTGGTTGCTGTTAGTGAGGAGCAGGTAGGTAGCTGGGTGACAGTTAGAAGGGGAAGCAGGGGCAATAGGGAGAGGCAGGTCGTTTCTGAGCTGACACATCCCAATAGATTTGCCATTTTGTGTGAAGATATTGGGAATGTCGGGCAGAAATGGCAAGGCTGGGGGAGACTAATTCCTCTAGCAGCCAGGGGAATAGTTCCTCCAGCACAGTGGGGACTCAGGATGCTCAGATACAAAGAAAGATTGTGGTGGTGGTAGGGGACTCCATTATTAGGAAGGTAGATAGGGCAATCTGTTGCCGGGACCGCATGAACCGAACAGTTTGTTGTCTCCCGGGTGCTCGGGTTTGGCACATTGCGGATCGGGTAGACAGATTGTTGGGGGGGATGGGATTGACCCGGCGGTCTTGGTACACGTTAGCACCAATGACAAAGTTAGAGAAAGATGGAGGGTCCTAAAAAATGATTACAGGGATCTAGGCCAAAAGCTTAAGGCAAGGACCTCCAAGGTAGTATTTTCTGAAATACTACCAGTGCCATGCGCTACCGCAGGGAGACAGTGAGAGATCAGGGAGGTTAATGTATGGCTAAGAAAGTGGTGCAGGAAGGAGGGGTTTGGGTTTTTAGAGCACTGGGACTCCTTTTCTGAGAGGTGCCATCTATATTCTAGGGACGGATTGCACCTCAATGAAGAGAGATCTTCTGTGCTAGGGGGGAGAATGCTAAAAAGGTTGGAGGAGATTTTAAACTAGGATGGAGGGGGGAGGGGAATGAAACAGATAATGAACTAAATGGAATAGAGGAGAATACAAGGTGGTATGGAGGTAGAATGGGGGCAAGTGCGAGTTTGACAAGCTGTGAGACACCCATAGTAAATACAGATAATACTAGAAAACATCTTAAGACTAAACTGTAACGCTCGGCCTGCCCACAAGCCAGACGAGACCCCGAGACTGAGGTGGATAGGGTAAAACCACACACCTAGCAGCAAACGGGGGCACGGCCGGAGTGTGGAAGTTGGTAAATTTTAAATTATACCGTACTTGACAGCTCCGGCGTAGAAGGGTTAAGTTCGTATACCAAGGGTCGTGGGTTGGAGAGAACAGCGTAGTAGATTGTCCATGTGCCGTGTCCAAGGGTTGTAGAAGTCTGCAGCGTAGAAAGTCCAAAGCGAGGTCCAAGGGGTTCCAGAGAGCAGCGTAGTAGAGTCCAAAGCAAAAGGTCAAATCCAGGGAGGTCAGCAGAATTTCCAGGGACAGGAGCAAGCACTGAAAAGACAAGAGAGGCCAGGCAACAGCAGACAGCACCAAGGTACAGAAGCTATGCAGAGCAAAGAGGAAATGGTGAAGGGGGATTATATAGGGAGCTGGGACCAATCAGAGAAAGGGGAGTGACGGAGGAGCGGCCCGAAGAAGGACCTAATAGGAGAGCAGAGTGAGAAAGTTTGGGACCAATGGAAGTGAGGGGAGGAACAGAGGAGTGACCTAGGTAAGACCCAGATAGAGGAGAATTGCTAGAGGCAAAGGGAGTGGTCAGAGTAAGGGGAGGAGCGGAGGGACGGACAAGGGAAGGGACAGAAAGGGAAGGAGGACCTGAGAGGCAAGGCTGATGGGGAAGGGGTGTGCAGGGCATGAGCGTGACATTCGAGGAGGCGGAGAATGGGGAAGGTGCACCGGAGGGTCCAGGAGCAGACAGAAGAAGGGGAGGAGCAGAGGGACGAACAGGGGAAGGGTCAGGTAAGGAATAAGAAGCGGGGAGGCGGAGCTCACAGGACCGGAATGGAGACACGCAAGGAGCGTGTGCCGCATCAGCGGAGGCGGGGTCAGGCGCCCGGCGCCAACTAATGGTGGCTTGGGTGCGCACGCGCCCAGTCTGGAGGTGCAGGGACAGCAGCCAGGAGCGGGGAATGCCGCTGGGGAGCCTGAATGGCCTGTGAAAAAGGTAAGGATGCGCTGGACGCGGGTATACCCGCAGCGCGGATCCTTACATAAACCAAGTGGGCGCAGAAAGGAAGAAGCAGATAAGATAATAGTACAGGCTGAAAAAAAACTTAAATGCATGCTTGCTAATGCAAGAAGCCTGACAGAAAAAATGGGGGAGCTTGAATTAATAGCTGCAAGGGAGCTGTATGATATCATAGGCATTACTGAAACATGGTGGGATGAAACTCATGACTGGACAGTTAATTTAGAGGGTTATTCTCTTTTTCGGAACGATCGAACAAATAGAAGGGGAGGTGGAGTATGTTTATATGTTAAACCGGATCTAAAACCTATTATAAGGGATGATGTCTATGAAGGGAATGATGAAAATGTAGAGACTTTGTGGATAGAAATTAGCAGTGGAGGTAAAAGTATAAAGAAAATGTTTGTGGGAATATGCTGTAAACCACCAAATATCTGTGAGATTGAGGAAGCTAAAATACTTTTGCAAATGGAGAAGGCATCAAAACTGGGTCATGTTTGCATAATGGGGGGTTTTAATTATCCAGACAGACTGGGGCAATGAGATTAGCATTACAACAAAAGGGAACAGGTTTTTGGGGGTGCTTAAAGACAATTATATGACACAAATTATTGTGGAACCAACCAGGAGAGGGGCAGTTCTGGATTTGGACATATCAAACAATGTAGAAGTAATAACAAATATTCAAGCCCTGGAACATTTGGGTAACAGTGATCATAACATGGTCTCATTTGAAATAAATTATCAAAAAACAGATTACTTGGGTTCAACAAAGACCTTAAACTTTAGAAAGGCAGATTTTAATAAACTGAGGTCTAATCTACAAGTAATACACTGGGATGATGTTTTTGCAGGCCGAAATGTAGAAGATAAATGGGCAGTCTTCAAAACTTTGTTAGAAAAACACACTTATCAGTGTATACCCTTGGGTAATAAGTATAAAAGAAATAAGTCAAAACCAATGTGGCTAAATAAACAGGTAGGGGAGGAAATGGACAAGAAGAGCAAGGCGTTTAGATTCTTTAAGTCAGAAGGGACGGAGACATCGTATCAGAATTATAAGGAATGTAACAAAAATTGCAAAAGGGCAATCAAATTAGCAAAAATGAATAATGAAAAAAGGATTGCAATAGAAAGTATGGTCAACCCTAAAAAGTTCTTTAAGTACCTTAATAACAAAAAAATGAGAAAAGAAAATATAGGACTGTGACAGAGTGAAGTCAACTCCTATCAGTTACGCCTGGGAGACATATGTCTGAGTGCTTCATCCAGCACTCATAAGGGTTAACTCAGGTGGAAGTTAGGAAATCAGAACTCTTTAGCTGACACCTGAGAGCCAGCAAGGTAGATAAAGGATCATGTGACTGGCAGTAGCTGCCAGAGAGAGAGAGAGAGAGAAGCACACTGCTGCGTGAGCCCTTAGCCAGAGGGATTTCACCAAAGACTACTTCAACTAAAGTAAGGATTATTCATTTGTTTACTGACTGCTTAAAGTACCCTTATGGTTTGGTTCTGGTTTAGCCAGCCAGCCTGCTAGATAGGTCTGCTGTGTTATTAGTCAGTTTTTCTCCCAAAGTGGAGCAGGATTTATTTTGTTAAAGGGACAGTACCCGCATGTTATGTTACTGTGGAGAAATAAAGCCACTGAACGTTTTTATTTATCCTGAAACTATACGTGTGGACTGTTCCCTGACCTCGGCTACAGGCCGTCCTGCCACAGGTGGTGTCAGAAGTGGGATGTCGGACGGCCCCTGTATCTGAAGGGCCACACAAAAAATAAAAATGGAAAAAAAAATTTCTCAGTTCCTTGAGCAACAGCTCCAGCTAGCAGAGAAGCAAGCAGAGCGACAAGCCCAGCAAGATGAGCGACAAGCCCAGCAAGCTGAGCGACAAGCCCAGCAAGATGAGCAACAGGCCCGGGCGAGAGGAAAAGCTACTCCAACTGCTGGTCGAAGGCCCAACCCCAGGCAGACCAGGGATCCCAAATAACCCACCGGTGATGCTGCCTAAAATGAAGCCAAACGAAGACCCAGAGGCATTTCTCCTCACTTTTGAAAGGGTAGCCACGGCCCACGGCTGGACAGTTGATCGCTGGGTAACGACTCTGGCTCCACTCCTCATAGGGGAAGCTCAGGCAGCCTACCAGGCTCTTCCAGCGGACGAGGCCATGGACTATCAGAAACTAAAGGCTGCTATTCTGGATCGCCTAGGCCTCACGCCAGAGACCTACCGACAGCAGTTTCGGACAGTCAAATATACAAACCGAGACAGACCCCGGGTCGTAGCCCACCGCTTAGTAGACTTATGTGCCAGGTGGATACAACCGGAAAAACATGACAAGGCAGAGATCCTTGAACAGTTTGTGCTCGAGCAGTTCATACAGATACTGCCCCCCTCCTCCCGCTCCTGGGTAAAAAGACATGCTGCATTTTCCCTGGATTCAGCGGTCCGCTTGGTGGAAAACTTCCTGGGCGACGACACCCAACAGGATAGCTGGGAACGGCCGGTGCAAACACGAGTCTTCCGGTGATACTAGAGGCAGGAGAGCAGACAATCGAGGGGTCTACAACCCGCCAGCTCGGGAGATCCAGTCAACCCGATCGGAAGACCCTTTCCCATCTCGGAGGGTTCCTGGTACAAACTCCCGCAGAGACGCCCATCCTGGGTCCGAGGCCACTGGATCACTCAAGGGAGGCCGCCACCCACAGTATTCCCCGAGAACCTGGACTCCTGTCACCCACCCGGTGGAGAGGATAACCCCACCAACCAGAAGGGTGGACCCCATCCAGCAGCGGAGAGGTCCAAACACCGAGCCCCGTCGAGAGCTTCCGCGGACGACCGAGTTTGCGGACTCAGGAGATGAGGAAATGGACTGTTCATATGGCAGAACCACTGCCACAGCTTGTCTCCGAGGGGACCACAATCCGTGGTTAGTCCCAGCATCTCTGGAGGGGACAAAAGTAAACGCCATGCTGGACTCGGGCTCTGGAAAAACCCTGATCCGAGAGGGCCTAATTCCAAGCAATAGACTATCTTATGACTCTCCTTGGAATATCGAGTGTATCCATGGGGATACAAAGATATACCCGACGGCGAAAGTTACACTGCGTATCCAGGATCAAGAGGCTAGCCTACTAGTGGGAGTTGCTCCCTGGCTACCTGCTCCTGTTCTAGTTCGCCGAGACTGGCCCTACCTCGAAACATTGTTGACCCCTACTCCTATGGAGCCTACTTCTCTGGTACCAGAGAAGCCCCGAGACTTGTTCCCTTTTTCCCCAGAGATTTTTCCCCGTAGACACCATGTCCCAAAGACACGTAAACAGAGACGTGCGGAAAAAGAGGACTGGTTAAGAAAGGCTGGGACTTTTGGTAACATTAGTCAACCCAAAGGACTGCAGGTCATGGCCGGGGATGACCAGGGTGGGGAACAGATAGATACGGGAGTGTTGCCAGACCTGGATCTTCCTGACTTCCGTCAGAGGCAGAGGGAGGACCCAGCTCTGGCTAGACAATATGAGAAGGTGGTACAGGTCAACAACAAGATAATAGATGAACAAGGTGTAAAAGTGTTTCCACATTTTGAACTGTTGAATGACATACTATATCGTGTGAATAAGGTTACACAAACAGGGGAGGTCATTCGACAGATGCTAGTCCCTAAAGGGTTGATTAAAACAGTGTTTACCCTAGCCCATACTCTCCCATGGGGTGGTCATTTGGGCAGAGATAAGACCACGGTCCGCATCTCGTCCCGGTTTTACTGGCCAGGCATACATGGTGACATCATGAAACTATGTGAGACATGTCCTGAATGCCAGTTAACTAGCCAAAAAGGACAGAAGCCGGCTCCTTTGGTTCCTCTGCCCTTGGTAGCCGTCCCTTTCGAGAGAATTGGGGTTGATCTGGTCGGACCTTTAGAACCCTCTGCGAAGGGACATAAATTTATACTCGTTGTTGTTGTTTATGCCACCAGGTATTCTGAGGCCTTCCCTCTGAGATCAGCCACTGCTAAACAGGTTGCTCACAGGCTGTTAGAACTGTTAGAACTGTTTTCTAGGGTAGGACTTCCCCAAGTAATGTTAACGGACCAGGGAACAAATTTCATGGCAAAGTTAATGCAGGATGTCCTGAAGTTATTGGAGGTAAAATCCGTCCGGACCTCGGTCTACCATCCTCAGACTGATGGATTGGTAGAGAGGTTTAACCATACTTTGAAAACTATGCTTAGGAAGTTTGTGGACACTGAAAAGCGAGCTTGGGATGAACTTCTCCCTTTCCTGTTGTTTGCGGTACGAGAAGTTCCCCAATCATCCACAGGCTTCTCCCCGTTTGAGCTCCTATATGGACGCCAACCTCGGGGTATTCTCGACCTACTGAAGGAATCCTGGGAGGAGGAGCCCTCCCCCTCCAAGAATACCCTTCAGTATGTCATAGACCTTAGAAACCGCCTAGACATGATAGGTCGGTTTGCGAAGGAAAACTTCAAATCTGCTCAAGAACGTCAAGAGAGGCAGTACAACCAAAATGCTCGCTTGAGGGTCTTCCAACCTGGGGACCAAGTGATGCTACTACTACCGACATCAGAGAGTAAACTCCTTGTGAAGTGGCAGGGTCCTTTCCAAGTTCTCCGCCGCACCGAGGAGGTGAACTATGAGATCTCTCAACCAGGGTCCAGGAATGGTTAACAAATCTACCACGTGAACCTCCTGAAACCCTGGAAAACGATGAGATCGCTGTTCATTCACCCTCGGGAAGGAGAGACGGATTTGGGTCCAAAGCTTCCAAAGGGTAGTACGTACACTGAGCATCAGGTTCCCATGGGAGAGCAGTTAACAACGGAACAAAGGTCAGACCTACTTGATGTATGTGACCAGTTCCCAGATGTTTTTTTCTGAGCTGCCAGGGCAGACTAATTTAGTGTCCCATAGGATTGATACAGAACCTGGCGTAAAAGTACGGTCCCGTCCCTATAGATTGCCAGAGGGCCGAAAAGACCTGGTAGAGAGGGAGATAATAGACATGTTGGAATTGGGCGTGATCGAGGAGTCCCACAGCGAATGGTGTAGCCCTATCGTGTTGGTCCCTAAACCAGATGGGAAGGTGAGGTTTTGCGTGGATCTGCGAAAGGTAAATGCTGTATCCAGATTTGATGCATATCCAATGCCTAGGGTGGATGAATTGCTTGATTCGCTTGGTAAAGCAGAGTATATCTCCACCCTAGATCTCACGAAAGGATATTGGCAGATACCTCTAGCGGAAGAATCCAAATGCAAAACTGCCTTCGCCACCCCTCTCGGTTTATACCAATTCGTCACTTTGCCATTTGTGTTACATGGGGCTCCAGCCACGTTCCAAAGGTTAATGGACAAGGTACTATGACCCCATAGGGCATATGCCGCGGCCTACTTGGATGACATTGTCATCTATAGCAGACACTGGCAGTCTCATATAAAAAGATTAAGGGCAGTCCTAACATCCTTAAGAGAAGCAGGGCTCACTGCAAATCCAAAAAAATGTGCCCTGGGTAAATCCACTACAAAGTACTTGGGCTATGCCGTTGGGGGAGGGATAGTAAGGCCACTAGCTAGCAAGGTGGCCGCCATAAAGGAAGTCTCCACCCCACAGACAAAGACACAGGTCCGCTCCCTTTTGGGGTTAGCAGGGTATTACCGGCGGTTTATCCCCAATTTTTCAGAAATATATGCACCCCTAACAGATCTGACAAAAAAGAGTGCCCCGACCCAAGTTAAATGGTCTTGGGAGTGCCAAGACGCCTTTGACATGCTAAAAAAGTGCCTGTCAGAGGGCCCCGCTCTTCGGAGCCCAGATTTTAAAGAGCCCTTCATCATCCAGACAGATGCCTCAGAGGTAGGACTGGGAGCAGTGCTGTCTCAGCAATTTGATGGTGTTGAACACCCCATACTGTTCATCAGCCAGAAGCTGTTCCCAAGGGAAGTGAGGTATTCCGTTATTGAGAAGGAGTGCCTCGCTGTAAAATGGGCAATTGAGGCCTTGAGACATTATGTCGCCGGAGTACACTTCACCCTGGTCACTGACCATGCGCCCTTGAAGTGGTTAAACACCATGAAGGACACAAATCCAAGGTTGACCAGGTGGTATATTGCCCTCCAACCCTTCTCTTTTGATATTCATCATAGACCTGGAAAGGACCATGGAAATGCTGATTTTTTGTCAAGGGAAGGAGTGGAGGGTCGGGCTTCAGCCGTGTGGGACACTAGCCACACACAAACAGGGGAGGTATGTGACAGAGTAAAGTCAACTCCTATCAGTTACGCCTGGGAGACATATGTCTGAGTGCTTCATCCAGCACTCATAAGGGTTAACTCAGGTGGAAGTTAGGAAATCAGAACTCTTGAGAGCCAGCAAGGTAGATAAAGGATCATGTGACTGGCAGTAGCTGCCAGAGAGAGAGAGACACCTGAGAGCCAGCAAGGTAGATAAAGGATCATGTGACTGGCAGTAGCTGCCAGAGAGAGAGAGAGAGAGAGAGAGAGAGAAGCACACTGCTGCGTGAGCCCTTAGCCAGAGGGATTTCACCAAAGACTACTTCAACTAAAGTAAGGATTATTCATTTGTTTACTGACTGCTTAAAGTACCCTTATGGTTTGGTTCTGGTTTAGCCAGCCAGCCTGCTAGATAGGTCTGCTGTGTTATTAGTCAGTTTTTCTCCCAAAGTGGAGCAGGATTTATTTTGTTAAAGGGACAGTGTACCCGCATGTTATGTTACTGTGGAGAAATAAAGCCACTGAACGTTTTTATTTATCCTGAAACTATACGTGTGGACTGTTCCCTGACCTCGGCTACAGGCCGTCCTGCCACAAGGACCCTTTCAGTGTGAGATGGGTAGGCAGATTATTGGAGATAAGGAAAAAGCAGAGGTATTAAACAAATTCTTTGCCTCTGTGTTTACCAGGGAAGAATCAAGTTCAATAGTAGTGCCGCAGGAGGAGGCCACAACCTCCATATTAATGAACAATTGGTTAACTGAAGAAGAAGTTCATAAGCGACTTGAAAAAATTAAAGTAAATAAGGCACCTGGCCCCGATGGCATACATCCAAGAGTTCTCAAGGAGTTAAGCTCAGTAATAGCCAAACCATTATATTTAATATTCAAGGACTCCATTTCCACAGGCTCAGTACCACAAGATTGGCGTAAAGCAGACGTGGTGCCTATATTTAAAAAGGGAGCTAGATCACAACCGGGAAATTACAGACCTGTAAGCCTGACTTCAATAGTGGGGAAACTACTTGAAGATTTAATACGGGATAATATTCAGGAATACCTAATGGAAAACAAAATTATTAGTAATAGTCAGCATGGATTTATGAAGGATAGATCATGCCAAACTAACCTTATTTGTTTCTTTGTGGAGGTAAGTAGGAATTTAGACCAGGGTAATGCAGTTGATGTGGTCTACTTAGATTTTGCAAAGGCTTTTGATATGGTTTCAAACAAGAGGTTGGTGTACAAAATAAAGAAAATTGGACTCAGTAATAATATATGCACCTGGATTGAAAACTGGTTAAAGGACAGACAACAGAGGGTTGTCATAAATGGAAATTTTTCAGGTTGGGCTAAAGTCGTGAGTGGAGTACCTCAGGGATCGGTACTGGGACCCCTGCTTTTTAACTTGTTTATTAATGATCTTGATGTTGGGATCGAGAGCAAAGCCTCCATCTTTGCTGATGTTACTAAATTGTGTAAGGTAATAGAATCAGAGCAGGATGTAATTTCTATTCAGAAGGACTTGGAGAGACTGGACACGTGGGCAGGTAAATGGCAGATGAGGTTTAATACAGATAAATGTAAGGTTATGCATTTGGGATGCAAGAATAAAAAGGCGACTTACAAATTAAATGGAGATATATTGGGGGAATCCTTGATGGAGGAGGATTTAGGAGTGCTTGTAGACAGCAGGCTTAGCAATAGTGCCCAAAGTCATGCAGTAGCTGCAAAGGCAAACAAGATCTTATCTTGCATCAAACGGGCAATGGATGGAAGGGAAGTAAACATAATTATGCCCCTTTACAAAGCATTAGTAAGACCACACCTTGAATATGGAGTACAATTTTGGGCACCGATCCTAAGAAAAGATATTATGGAAGTAGAGTGCAGAGAAGAGCCACCAAATTAATAAAGGGGATGGACAATCTAACTTATGAGGAGAGGCTAGCTAAATTCTATTTATTTACATTAGAAAAGAGGCGTCTAAGAAGGGATATGATAACTATATACAAATATATTCGGGGACTGTACAAGGAGCTTTCAAAAGAACTGTTCATCCCACGGGCCGTACGAAGGACTCAGGCCATCCCTTAAGGTTGGAGGAAAGGAGATTTCACTAGCAACAAAGGAAAGGGTTCTTTACAGTAAGGGCAGTTAAAATGTGGAATTCATTACCCATGGAGACTGTGATGGCAGATACAATAGATTTGTTGAAAAAAAGGTTGGACATCTTTTTAGATGGGAAAGGTATACATGGATATACCAAATAAGTATACATGGGAAGGATATTGATCCAGGGATTAACCGATTGCCAATTCTTGGAGTCAGGAAGGAATTTATTTTTCCAATTATGAGATATCATTAGATGATATGTCACTGGGGTTTTTTGTTTGCCTTCCTCTGGATCAATAAGTAAGTATAGATATAGGATAAAGCATCTTTTGTCTCAATTTAGCATAGGTTGAACTTGATGGATATCTTTTTTCAACCTCATCTACTATGTAACTATGTAATGACCTGATCCCTCTAAGTTTATTTGCCAATAAGTGGTCCACCTTATCTCCCTCACCATAATAAATGTGCTTAGTCCACTTAAGAGCTTTCTCTATATCCTCTAATTGCACCCTCTTAAGTTCCCCCCTTGCCTGGTTCAGGATTTTTAAAATTTTCTTTGATGGTTTTTTTAAATGTGATTGTTCTAGTTTTACAATTTTTCCTGTAATTTTCTTTGTTTTTCTATGTTTATTGTCTTTCTGTGTGATGCTATTGAGGTGAGCTGTCCTCTGATCGTGGTCTTATGTGCGTCCATAATATTGATGTTGATTCTACAGAGCCATTGTTGATATGAAAATAATTTTTGAGTGAGTCTCCAATTTGTGAGTTAATCTCTGGGTAATTCAGTAGTGAGTCATTCATCCTCCAGTGGAATGATTCAGTCCTAGCAAATGGAGGATCGAACAGAATCGCCATCGGGTCGTGGTCTGACCATGTGATAGGCCCTATATCTGAGTGGACCAATACCTCCAAAATAACCGGGGATACAAATATATTGACAATTCTAGAGTACGAAGCGTGTGGGGGTGAATAAAAAGAGTAATCTCTTTGTCCTTTATATGAGCTACGCCAAGCATCCCACAAACCATATTGTTTAAGTAGCAGTCTAAATTTCTTAGCTAGACTATATGTCATAGCAGATTGTGATTGCTCTGGGTGGGTGGACTTATCCACATCCGGATCTGCTACCATATTAAAATCACCTCCCAATATCAGCAGTTGCTCTCGGCTATCTGCCATAGAATCCAGTGTTTCCCTTAAAAAATCAATTTGTCCCTCATTGGGTGCATAGATATTCACTAACGTGGTATGTTGCCCTGAATGAAGCCCGTGAACCACTAGGGACCTCCCCCCTTGGTCTCTCTCAACCTCCAATGCTTGGAACATGAGGTCCCATTTAATCAGTATCGCAACCCCTCTTTTTTTGCCTCTTTACTTTTTTTTGCTAAAAGATGAGTAAAATGCTATAGGGTATTTCCCACTAAAAGTGTTTGGGGGTTCCTGAGTATCAAAATGCATCTCTTGCAAAAAAACAATACCTGCTTTCAAGTTCCTAAATTCTTTTAAGGCCAATCTATGTTTACCATTACTGTTGAGACCTTTAACATTCAGGGATACTAACTTCAATGGCGCTTGACTAGTCATTTCCAATGTTGTGTCTCTCTCATGTGAAAGTTGTGAGCGAAAAACTTTAATGGTTGTAGGGAACAGATGGGGATAAAAACCGAAGGGAAGGGACTTTCCCCCTCTGGGAACTTGGGGAAAAACAGTAAGCAAAAATTAAACTTTAAAGTAAGATGATTGTAACCAGCCACTCATCCCAAATTTGCGGCCAGACCCTATGTGGCCTGGCCTGGCGGGCATATGTCCCTACTTGGGGCGACCTGACATCGGGCATGCAATGCTCCCACCGATCCTGCACACCCACCTCTATCTGCTCTCCCTCCCCTGATCGCGCCCGCACTACAGCTAGATTAGAATATAAAAGAGCCTAAAAAACACGTAAATTCCTAACACCCGTGGAACAAATAAACGCATAAAACTTTTCGTGTTAACATATACTTATAGTAATAGGCTGTAGCGTAGATGAATCTATCTCCCGATCGGCTGCATGGACTTTTAAAATCACCCAACCCTATCGGTATAATGTGCAGCCAATCACGGCATGGGAACAACGCATCCCACCTATTGGCAAGGTTTGCCAATACTTCATGGAGCCAGACAGAGGTTTCAAGGTATGCTACGGTCATGCGCTAACTTCGCACCTGAGTCGCTTAGCCTACCTAACCAAGCCCACTTCCCTGGCGACATGTTGTCTACCTGTCCCTGGCAGGAAAAAACTGTTTACATGTACTTCCCTTCACTTAACACTTTAAAATGTCGGTACCTTTTTAAGTCCGGATTTTCCTAGATATTCTGGAGTCATCTCAGCGTGATGTCTTAGAAGTCTTGACTTAAGTTATGCATGACTCACTGGCCGGAGTGGCTGGCCATACATCTGGGAATAACTGTACTTGTGAACCAAGTGTTTCCGCTGCTCCGTCTGCTTGAATGTAAATGCTCTTGCTCTTATCATTTTAATACATCAAAAAGAGGGAGACTATCATTCATTGCTTTTTATAAAAGTTTAAAATACAGAAACCATAACTGTTTTAATGATTACCCCCTAGCCCTCTGCATAGCAAAAATCAGAGCGCTAGGACATTCCTATCCAAAGTTAGCTTGCTGCTTATATGCTATTCAGCAAGCTGCCGTGGTTTAAAAACTTTTTTCCTTTCTTGCGGTTGGCAGCGAAACACTGTTGCAATGCGCACACAGGATACATAACTGATACAATGTAACTCAGCATAATGATGTGGTCCCCTTATGCTTAGCGGGCCACACACCGACATATTACTTGAACAATGTAACTCCTGATAATGATGTTGTTCTCTTATGCTTATCGGGACACACACAGACAATTAAAATACACTTACAGTACTGCAGCCAATACCGGGCTGCAGAGCTGACACTTTACATGTTAACTTAAAACCTCTATAACCCTCTTCATCTTATACCCCTCACTGGGTTCTGGGATTTGGGCATACCTTGGGACCTGTAATGTAACTCAGGTTCTTGCTTGGTCTTACTGCCCAGGTTTGTGCTGAAGCAGGGAGATTGGCGATGAGCTACAAACTGCTTTCGAGGGAATATTTTATCGGGTGGTCTGTGTTCCTCATGTCCTCAGGAATCTGGGGAGATTCGGGGTAACCCTCAACATTTGCTCCCTTCTAGCCAAACACACACTGATAACATTTTACCATAAAATCACCCATGAAACTCACGCCATCTCCACTGGTTAGCACTCTCCTAACAGTAAAAACTCACACACATATCTTTATTACACATGCAGGCACATGCCACATTTGGGTTGAAGAGCTGACACTCACAATGCCCCAATATGGTTCAGGGCCACCCTGCCGGGCCAAATACCTTTATTACCGTATTTCCTCGATTGTAAGACGCCATCGATTGTAAGACGCACCATCGATTTGGCCCTTAAAATCGAGGAAAATTACTTTTTCACTTGCCATGTTTCAGGAGAGGTCCCATGTCAGCGGAAGATGAAGCGGGCGGTGGAGGCAGGAGAGGTCCCACGTCTGAAGATGGTTAAAGATGGACAGTGTGCGGCGGGAGTGCGGCGGCAGCAGGACAGGTGCCAAGTCTGCAGGTGAATAAAGATATGACAGCGGGCGTGCGATGGCAGCGGCGGCAGGAGATCATAATAGCAGTAGAGCTGAGCAGGAGCAGAGCGGCATAGGGGAACGACTGGGGAAGAGCGCACTGTAACCGGAAGTCAGACACTGGTCAACTTCCGGTGTTACAGTGTGCACCTCCCCAGCCGTTCCCCTATGCCGCTCTGCTCCTGCTCAGCTCTCCTGCTATTATGATCTCCTGCCGCCGCTGCCATCGCACGCCCGCTGTCATATCTTTATTCACCTGCAGACTTGGCACCTGTCCTGCCGCCGCTGCACAACCGCCAGCTGTCCATCTTCAATCATCTGCAGACGTGGGACCTCTTCTGCCGCTGCCGCCTGCTTCATCCTCCACTGACATGGGACCTCTCCTGAAACATGGTAAGTGAAAGAGGGGATTAGTACTGTAGGCACTTTTTTTCTTTTCATTTTTTTAATACATCGATTCTAAGACGCACCCTGATTTCAGACATGTGAAAATCGGAAAAAAGGTGCGTCTTAGAATCGAGGAAATAGGGTAATGGACTGGGTACCCCTTCACCATCACAGGGCTGCCCTGCATTCGTTACTCTGCAGCGGTGTGCTGTCTTTCCATTGGCTGCCTGCTATTTAAATGCTCAGTCAGCCCTCCTCCATACTGGCTGAGCATAAACTCTTGTCAGTGTGTGCTTACCTCAAGCTTCCTGCTATCCTGCCTTGCCATGCTTACAGTTCCTTTGACCCCTGCTTGTGCCCGGACTCCTGACTTCTCTGACCCCTGGACCACAGCTACCGACTTGACTATTCTGATCTCTCTATCCCTGGACCCCGGCACCGCATCAATGACCATCCGACCCGTTGTTGGTCGGTGACTATCAATATCCCCTCCTCAGCCTCGCGGTCCCGCCTTGTTTGTGGTAAGCACTCGTGACAATACAGTAGTATTGGCAATTTATTTCCAATCTTATTTTTCATCAGAGAGAGCACCCTAGTTTTTTCCTTTAGCACATGCATGATCTATATTTGAATAAAATAGGCCTCAATTCAGGTAGTTTTTAGGTCGGACAACTCAGGTTATGCTACTGTACATGCTCCAAATGTAGCCATACTAGTGTTACATCTTTTGGACTAATTTTGTTGAGCATCTGCTGTTTAGCTACAGTCTTCATCAGCAAGTGAAGTGTTTACATGAATCAGTAATAGAATAAGAAGCGTTACTTGATGCACAACTGGTAATTCAAGCTATTGATGTTTGTATTTGTTCCAATTTTTCTCCATTTTTCTTTTTGTGTGTGTATATGAGCATCATTGAAAGCCCTTTTTAGAATTTCTCTTCAGACGTATTGACATTTGACAGAAGCTAGTACATTCCTGACAAGACATGACACTAATAGCATCAGTTTGTTGGGTAGCACACAGATTGCCACGAAAGAGTGCTCTGACTAAAGTGCATTTTTTATGTTGCTTAAATCATTGCATATTATTATTATTATTATTATCATCTATATTATTATCAACATTTCACAACGCAGTGCTATGGGTGTGTAAAGACTGTAACAATAAAATTCTGACATTGCCACACTGGAACAATAGGTAAGGGCATAGCTGTGGCTGAGGTAGGACATTTTGGGATGGTGGTGGAACACTAATGGTCGGCACGCCTTTAGAAGGAACTAGTGCTGAGCCACAGAGGTGACCTGGCATCACATCAACACATGCCCATACATCTCATATGTTTGTGAATATAATCATTGGAGGTTCTTTGCACAACTGAGCCCTAAACTGTCATACAGTTCTGTTCTATGTCCATTTTCTCTTCTCTCCTTTGGTGATACGACCCCCACTCCCCAAATACAGTCTGGTTATATTTCATGTCAGTGTATTGTGCAGACAGGTTATACTCAGTGTCAGTATACACACTGACAGAGTATAACCTGACCCGTACTATACACTAACACAGAGAATAATCTGACCTTTTATTATTGTAAAGTCTCTGGAGCAGGACCCTGCTTACCTATTGTGATAGGCGTAGCTAGGGCAGGGGAATAGCAGGCAAGGCCCTCTCTAACTCCCCACACTACACACACACGGAATATAACCTGACCACACAATACACAACCGGCTACAAGTGGGAGGAAGGAGAGGGGGTGACACATGTGGGAGGGGGTGATACAAGGTGTGGGGGAGAAGTGGTGGCACATGAGGGAGAGCGGATGACACATGGGGGGAGAGTGACAGGGGGTAGTGATAGGGAGGAATGGATGGCAGAGGGGAGACATTTGTGACAGAGAGGGCAGTGGGTGACAGGGGGCGTGGGTAACCGAGGTGAACAATGGGTGACAGAGGGGAACAGTTAATGACAGGGGGACAGTGGGTGACAGGGAACAGTGGGTAACAGAGAGATGGTGTGTAACAGGTGGAGAGTGGGTGGCAGGTGGGGCAGAGGGGAACAGAGGGGGAAGTGGGTGACAGGCAGGTGGTGGGTAACAGAGGTGGATAGTGGGTGACAGATGTTAACAGTTAATGATAGGGGTTCAGTTGGTGATGGGGCAGTGGCTGACGGGGTGGTGTGTAACAGGTGGACAGTTCTTAACTGGGGGAGCAGTGGGTGACAGGGGGCAGTGGATGATAGCAGCCTCTGCTGTGTCATCGTCCTCCTTCCTTTTTGTCCCACGTGGAACTCTCACGCCAGGGTGGCAGCTTCTATATGAGGCTGCGCAGTACACAGGTGAGAAGATCCATCCAGGCAGGTGATGTTCTGGCTGACCAGCGCGCCATTTAGGGTGGAGATGTTTTAAGCGAGCATTTGGGTATTTAGAGAGGGTCTTGCCTGCTATTCCCCTACCCTAGCTACGCCTATCACAATAGGTAAGGAGGGTCCTTCTCCAGAGACTTTACAATAATAAAAGGAATGCTCACTACCTGAATTGCTGTTTTGGTGAATTGAATTGCTCTTTGTCAGATACTCACAAAGAAATGTAAAAGTATGGCAAATATGAAATTGCTACATTAGCTAAAGTGGAACAAACTTTAACTTTGGATTGTGATATGTTTCCAAAAGATGTTTCTGAAGTTACTGTTGTGACGGGCAAGGGTAACCAGGCTATGCAATAAAGGTTAAGCCCGTCTTTTGCGGCCAAGTTCTACAAACCGAACGTAGCGGTCGCGGCTAGAATTTGAAGTCGAAAAGAAGGCCAGGAGAGCCGGGTGGATATCCCGGTCAGGATAAGTCTACCGAAGCAGGTGCCCTGCACCTAGCAGAACCTAGAGTTCACCCTCAGACCCCCCCAGTAAGTGTGCTTTTATCTGTATATTGTGTCATTCTTCTTGTTGTACGTGGGTTTACCGAAATAAACTACATTTTGTTTCTACTACCTTGTTTTGCCTAGTGCCTGATCCCGGTACAAATATAAATAGGTGTTAAAAGTCCTGGTCTCCTGTGACAGCTGTATTATATTAATTCTGTTTTATTTTATTCACTTTGTTCATGCTTAATTAGAGACCTCTTTAATCACAGTATGTAATTAAGTTCTTACCACCAATTAACAAAGACAATAATAGAATTAATGGTGCTCTCAAGCTGTGGATCATGGGCCATTGCTGGTCTTAGACGACCTAGGGGTGGTGTAATAGGGACTTATCCCTGTTTAAGAGTAACTGCCTCTAAATCCATCAGGGAGCTGGTTGATTGCAGACAGGCAATTAACAAGACGCCACCTGCCTAATTAGGACTTTGTGAAAAAGCCTCATGTGAGACACAGAAAAGGGATTTTCCTCAGCACATAAGGGTGCTGGCATGAGGAGAGGGTCTTGAATATATAGAGGACTGTGTATTGATAGCAAGACACAAGGGGACCAGACCTCTTTTCCTGGATGCAGAGGACCCAGGAACCTGCCAGAGGCTGGACGCTCAATCACACCAAGACACCTGGACACCACTGACCTCTAGGGCCACCTGCTTTAAGGTACCGCTGAGATTTTGGGGTGGTAGGCTGGAAAGGGTCTTATCCTCCCAGTCGTGGAAGAGATAGACTGGGGGAAATAAGTTAGCCCTTACAAAGGGATAGGTGTTTGTTGTTTTTGTATATTTTTGTTTGCTGTGCTGTTTAAAGGGACAGGCTCAATAAAGCCAGGTTTTAATTTCACCCTAAACGGTCTCCATTTGCATACTTCGTCACACATCTCTTACAGGTGGACTCTGGCACTGAACAAGGCCACAGACAGGTTGGGAGAGCCTTGCCTGGTGTCCCGGGCCTGGAGATGAAGGGAACCCGGCTGACAGCAACAGAACTTCCTGGGTAGCTACAGGTATCAGCAGCGATCCCCCCAGGCATAACTTTCTTCCTCCCCATTCTTAAAATACTGATGTCAAAGAGTAGTGAGGTCTCTCATATGGCTACTCAAAGTAGTCCATGATAAGGAAATATTTAAGGCCATCATAAATGTAAATTCTTCATGGAGACTACATTTATAACAGTTGGATTTAAGAAAAAATCTTGATGACATTACCACAGAGACATGCTTTAAACTTCTCAAGGTTGAGGATGCCTAATAAAATAGGACAAGATTGCAGACTTGTGTTAAGGGAGAGGGAGTGGCTCAGTGAGTAACGATACTGACTGGCACGGAGAGTTTGAAGCAGGGGAGCCTGGTTCAATTCCCGGTGTTGACTCCTTGTGACGTTGGGCAAGGCCCCGCTTTCTCTCTGCCATCCTCGCCCTTCTAACCCCAGACCCTGGCTAAATTCCCACACGCACATGCTGCGTTCCTCCACTCGTTCCTCTGAACGCCTCTGGAGGAAATCTCATACTCTCGCAGACTTCCTTCACTACAAATTTATGCTATCCTGTTTCAACTCTGCAAGCTAAACAAGCCTACTTTTCTTCTCTAATCAACACGCACAAGTCTAACCCACGCCGACTCTTCTCTGTCTTTGACTCTCTACGCAAACCACCCTCAACTGCCTCTTCTTCTTCCACCTCAGCTCAGGACTTTGCTGACTATTTTAAGGAAAAGGTGGAATCCATACGCCAGAACATCCCCTATGTTTCTTCCTTCCATCCTACACCTCTTCCCAACTCTGCTCCTACCTTCCTTGACTCTTTTTCCATTGTCTCAGAGGAGGATGTGTCATTGTTGATCTCCTCTTCTCCCTCTACCACTTGCTCTCTTGACCCCATTCCCTCCCATCTCCTAAAACCTCTTGGTCCTACTATAATCCCTACGCTCGCACACATTTTTAACTCCTCCCTCTTCTCTGGTACCTTTCCCCCCTCCTTCAAACATGCAATAGTTATACCACTACTCAAAAACCGCAAGTTTGACCCTAACTGTCCTTCAAACTATCGACCTGTCTCCCTCCTGCCTTTTGCCTCTAAACTCCTTGAACGTCTTGTATTCTCTCGCTTGCTCCATTTTCTCAACACCTATTCTCTCCTAGACCCTCTACAATCTGGCTTCCGCACTGCTCACTCCACGGAAACAGCCCTCACTAAAATAAGTGATGACCTCCATGCTGCCAAAGACAGAGGTCACTACACTCTGCTCATATTGCTCGACCTCTCTGCAGCATTTGACACCGTGGTCCACCCTCTTCTCCTTCACATCCTCCATACTCTTGGTATTCAGAACAAAGTTCTATCCTGGATCTCCTCTTACCTCTCTCATCGTACTTTCAGTGTCTCTTCTGCTAACACCTCCTCCTCCTCTATTGATCTCTCTGTGGCTCCCCCAGGGCTCTATCCTGGGACCTCTTCTTTTTTCTATGTACACACTCTCTCTAGGTGACCTAATAACATAGCTTGGGTTTAAATATCACCTCTATGCTGACGACACACAAATTTACCTTTCAACCCCTGACCTTACATCTGCTGTACAAACCAAAGTTTCTGAATGTCTTTTCTGCTATATCATCCTGGATGGTCCTCCGCCGCCTTAAATTCAATATGGCAAAAACAGAGCTCCTTATATTTCCTCCCAAACCTGGCCCTACTACCTCCTTCCACATTACTGTTGGAAGTACGATTATTCACCCGGTAGCCCAAGCACGCTGCTTAGGGGTCACACTTGACTCCTCTCTCACATTCTCCTCTCACATTCAAAACGTTTCTAAAACCTGTTGCTTTTTCCTCCGTAATATCACAAGGATACGCCCGTTCCCCTGTTGCACGACTGCTAAAACTCTGACTCAGACCCTCATTCTCTCCCGTCTTGATTACTGTAACCTCCTGCTGTCAGGCCTTCCTGCCTCTCACCTGTCTCCCTTACAATCTATCCGTAACGCTGCTGCCAGAATCGCTCTGCTCTTACCTAAATCTGTCTCCACGTCTCCCCTCCTGAAATCCCTCTCCTGGCTTCCGATCAAATCCCGCATCTCACCCTTAATTCTCCTCCTCACTTTTAAAGCTTTACACTCTTCTGCCCCTTCTTACATCTCAGCCCTAATTTCTCGCTATGCACCATCCCGACTCTTGCGTTCTGCTCAAGGATGTCTTCTTTCTACCCCCTTTGTATCTAAAGCCCTCTTCCGCCTTAAACCTTTTTCGCTGACTGCCCCGCACCTCTGGAATGCCCATCCCCTCATTACCCGACTAGCACCCTCTCTATCCACCTTTAAGACCCACTTTAAGACACACTTGCTTAAAGCATATGAATAGCACTGTGGATAATACTAGACACGTGATACATAAAGCTTGGCTCCCTGCAGATGCACTTACCAGAATGCCCTGCTGCTGTCTCTGTACATTCTTCCTACCTACCAATTAGATTTTAAGCTCCTCGGAGAAAGGACTCCATCCTTAATGATACTTTTATGTGTGAAGCACTTATTCCCATGACCTGTTATTTATATTATCTGTTATTTGTCTACCCCGTGTATTCCTACTGTGAAGCACTATGTACATTGTAGCGCTACTGTATATAAAAAAAGACATACAATACAAGTCACTTTAAATCCCTGTGCCTCAGGCACCCAAAAACATAGATTGTAAGCTCCATGGGGCAGAGACCTGTGTCTGCAAAAATGTCTCTGTAAAGCGCTGCGTACAACTAGCAGCGCTATACAAGAACATGCTATTATTCTTCTTTATTATTAACTGTAGGAAGATGCTGGGCATTTTATGTAGATCCAGAATAGGCATAAATGACACTGGCAATGTCTCCCAAACCTTTTAAACAGTGGGGGAATATGTAGTAATTGTTGTTAACTGGAGCATTTCTTAAAATATATGGTCATTTTGACTAAGTTTTCGTTGATGTATAAAGGTCCTGCGCTTCTATTTTGCTCCACTTGTGCCAGTGGTTGCTTTGGAGAGTGGTTAATAGAGGTGTTAGAGGAGATAGTCAAATCACGTAATGAGATGTATCAAACTTTGCACCCAAAACTGGTGCATGTTTCTTTGTGTCAAATACATACAGGTCTTTGGTATTGTTAACCTCGGCACCGGAGAGATGTGTGCTAAATGTAAGAAATAAGATTAACAAGCTTTATACATGTGCCGCCCGCTGGTATTTGATGCATATGAAAAATGTCACACTTTTCCAAAAAAATTGCACCACCTTGATGCATAAACCCTCTGTTACCCCATCCACAGTGGTTGCACTTGTTTTCCTTTATATATTAAATACAATAGAGTTGCTAAAATAATATAATAGGAATTCTCCTCTGTGTACATAATCTGATCTGGTGGCACACACTACAGAGACAGATCAAGATTTAATGATACCTGAAAGAATATGGTCCTACCACAAATGTAATCATTTTTTGGGGGGGTTTCTGTGTACCAGTCAAACTAATCTCTACAAAGGCATCAAAGACAATGTGTACTTACTGTCCACTGAGGTATAACAATGCTTTCCCTTTTGACCCGTGACATGGGAAAGTATCTCTGTTATCACATGGGCACTGTTTACCAAAGACTTCTTGAACAGTCATGCAATTATCTGCAGATGGATTAACGTTCCAGATAAAATTTCTAAAAAACATTAAAATATATATATATCTCATCTATCTTTATTGCAGTTAGCGACAATTGGCTGGTATCAGACTTTCCAAACTGTAGCACTTGAGCTACTTTTGTGTAACATTTTAACCTGTAACATTTTTCATGTAACTTGTACTATAGTGATCCAAAGTTGTAAGCTGCTTTGAGGTTATGCTTCAGGTTCCCTGGTATACGAAATTCCCTATAGTGGGTGTGAATTTTAATTTAATTTAAAAAATATATAATTTTATTGTTCTCTCAATGATTGTTGTTCTCTCAATGAAACCCAGGCAGTAAAAAAATCCAGCTAAACACCAAATACAAGAGAAAAACATTTTACATTTCTAAATATGTGGATAATAATATTACTCTATTTAATATCTCTCTCTCTCTTTTTTTTTTTTTAAGGTCGAAACTGTTTTTTTTCTGGTAGTAATGTAAGGATGTCCTGGAACACATTTTAAAGAAATATTGATTCGCAAACGTTTACATGTTATCTGAACAATAACCACTATTTTAATTGATATATAGATGAACACTGATTACATTGCTGAGCACTTTCATCTTATTACTAATCCAACAAGTCACAACAGCTTTAAGTAGCATCACACGTTTCTACTGCAGAAATTGTTGTTAGCAATGTGGGGTTGCCTGTCCCAGACAAAGGTAAAAGTTCAAGGTAAAAACTAACACTTGTAAGACTTACATTTGCATGATTAGATTACATTACACCGAAATAAGTAAATGTTATAAGTGGACAAATCCAATTCTATTCAAATATAATATTGGCATATTAGCTATATTTAACACAGTTGCCAAGAGACCCTGCAGTGCATTACTAAACAACCAAAGCAGTAAAAGTGAGTGCATATAAGTAGGAAAATATTGAACATGCTACACAATAAATAACTATTATCTATTTTCACTTCCAGTCTCCAGGCTCTTTCACAGATAAAATATGATTTTAACAGCTCCTCAGCATAGGACCGTAATAAGTTTTCTCTTTGCACTGGATGATTTTGGTTTCTATTACATGAATGGAGCTATAATATTGTTGTGCAAAGGGGAAGCTGGCATTACATCATACTAAATAGGGGCCAAAGACTGACAAGACAATTGTCATGTATGTATTGTATGATGCATGTAGCAGCCAACAGCTAGCGTCCTATAGCCATTACTTTTTGATGTTTGTTCTCTAAAAAGATCATGCATCAGTTTAATCTATCTAGTCCCACTTATTATTGCGTTATATTGTGCTTATCATCTTTCGTAATAGTGGGGGCCCCCAAACACTGTACTCTAAAACAAATCCAAAACAATTCATGATTTGCCAGCAACCAAAAAAAGCATTTTAGACAAAACATGGTAATAAAGGAATAACAAATTCCCACGCTCATAAATCATAAATGCCCCATTTTAACTGCATCAGTGCACTTGTATGCTGAAAATCGACTTTGTAATTTATGCCTTACATGCTGAGGATTTCTTCATAAAACCTAAAGCGTGTGTATTTTCCCAGAGAGCATTGTAACCTGATTTTGACCTAGTTAAGCTACACTAAATATCACCCCTTGCTCCTCTTGAGCAAACAGAAAACAGTTGGTGAGTGGGCTTTACCTGTCTGAACAGGTGTCAGCCTTTACCTCACTTTCCTCAAGGGTGAATGAAAGGTCATGATCCTCCCTACCCAGTACTTGTCACATTGGAGCTAGTTCTAATGGGAAAGAGCAGAGGGTTTATTCCCTGAAAATGTCACTTGAAATCTTTTTTCTGCCTCTGGATTAGTGACCCATTTTCCAAGCTTTTTATTTGAGCAGTTAATATTCATGAATGTTATGTATTTACAAAAAAAAAACAAAAAAAACAATGGGTTTTTAAACAGCACCAACAGTGGACATTTCATTTACAGGCATTACTATTCCCTGCCTTGAAGAACTTGCCAGCTAATGTCTAGGGGCATGCCCGAAGAGATAAACTGATCTTGTCCAGGGTCACAAGATGTTGACACAGTGGGATCGGGCAATGCTTTCTGGGACCAAAGTTTACTAATGTCATTGATGTTAGTCAAAGGAGTTCCATTTTGGTGATCAATGCCTTTTTAAACTAAATCTGACACATATGTATTTTAAAATATTTGTTTACGTTATTAGGTAAACATGATGAGCTGAGACGTGGGAGGGGTTTAATTTCATCTGGCTACTCCCTTTTGTCTGATGTTAGGCCTCGTTCAGAGTGCTGGCTTCGGAGAGGTGGCGTGCTTACGTGCGAGCTGCCGTCCGAAACAATGTATTGAAAGGGAATTGTGGTTGTCAGTTTAGCAGCTGCCCTGTCTCCGAAGTACGGAGTTGACGCTGGCTACAGTTTCAATAAACAACCCAAGTTGTTTATTCAAGCTGCAGCAGCGTCACTGGTACCTCGGCAGCCAATGAAATCATTCTTGAGAATGATTTCAAGACAGCAACTCCGATCCCTAAGCTGAGGTCTGTAGCCCCGCCTCCTCAACTCTTGAAAAAGTCTGCTGGGGATGATGTGCACACATCGCCCAGCAGACTGCCGCTCGCACACGCAATCGCCCACCCTCCAACTCCTGCCTCTGGCACCCTGAACGAGGCCTTACTGTGTGTTCAGCAAGTGCTTGCAGAACCAGAGCTTCCTCCCTCCCCCTCCCCCTATCTTTATAGGCTGTGTGATAAAGACAAGATGGGAGGAGGGTGAAGAAAACACTTGATTTGACAAACGCTTCTCCATTCAGAGGCCCTAACAAATGTAACTTGTAATTAAATTTACAAAAATTTGAAAGCAACAAAATGTTCCTTAGTTATTAGTTATATATATGTAGCCCTTGTACCCCCACCCTAAGTGATATTGGGGGTCTGCTTCTCATCTGGCTACTGTCTAGGTGTTGGGCTGCATACCTGAAGGCAAACAGGAGGGCTGAGTGCTCCGCAATGGTGTGGGGAGAACCAGGACAGGGTTGCAGGTTACCATTGTTCTTCAGGGGTGCAGCGCCTCCAGTCAGCATAGATTCTCTGCAGGGACAGGGGATGGCCCATACTGACACTTTGTCCTTCTTTCACAGCAGCAGACAGTAATTACACTGGTTCTGTTACAACTGGCTTTATTGCATGCAGACGGCAATAACACAGTAAGCAAGCACAGAGGTATCCTTTTTCTCTCTTGTCTCCCATGACTGTCAGAGCCTTGACTCAGGCATTTGGCCCATGTCAGGCCTGCTACACTCTCCTCCCATCTCCTGGTGGGATGGAGGAAGTGGCTCCTCGTTCCACAGGTGGAGGAGAAAGACTAACTACCAAGAACAACCAGGAAGAACCACCAGAATTTAGGAGAGTGACAGAATTTATAGCCTGAGATTGGTAGTTCTAACCCTGCCCCTTACAGAACACGTTGAATACTGATTGGTGATTACTCACTTTTGGATGAACCAATTAGTATCCTTCTCTCAGGCTGACACTCTCTGATAGTTGCTAGGCCTGTCCTTGGATACCTGAATTGTATCCAAGTCTGCAATACACACACAGAGCCTAAAGAAAGAATGAACCCCTCCACTGCCTGCTTCTAACAGGACTGACACTGGAAGGGCCCAGGAAAAAGAAGTAGCAGCCGGGAGGCTATACTATATATAAGCTATTAGTAGTTAGATGTACAGTTCCAACGCTCCTTGAGAAAGCGCCATTTAGGCATGAAACGCGTAGGAGGTGCCTTATGGAGATTGACGTTTCCAAATAAAGCCTTTTCTATTTTGACCTATATTGGTACTGTTCAATTTGATTCTGCCATCCAGTTGCTGCCCCGAATATATTGTTTCTGTTCCAACTCCAGCTGAGCCTACCATGTTAATTTTGCATGTGTCCATCCTTGCCTCACTTTAGCTTACTGTAGCTACAACAGGAGAGGTATTGATGCACTTAGGGGCCTATTCAATAAGTTTTCTTAACTAACTTATCGAGCATTTTTAGCACTTCTCGAACGATTTGGCATATGTAACTATTCAGAAAGCTTCCATAGCTTGCCAAATTCCCTCGAAGTGTATCACCCCGATCTGTAGCACTCTGGCTCAGGCAAACCGAGCAGGAGGTAAAAAACAGCTCAAATTCGCATTTTTTGGTTAAATCACTCTGTTCTAGTAGCTCTGACAATCTCATTGAGGCTGCAACTAGCAAGCAACTCACAGATCTCATCTGGCCACCTCAAGGGTGGCGGGATGGGATTTCTTGTATGACATAGAAGAATTTTTTTATTTTTACTGCATCGGATTGAAGCCGGGAGTCTCCGGAGCTGACCCGCATTAATATCAACTCCGGAGACCCCTTGCTTCCATCCTATACAATAAAAATACATTTACAGGCAGCTTCATTACCCTAGTGGCTAACCGCTAAGGTAATGAAGGGGTTAAATACCAGTGCCTGGTTTATTGGGGGCAGAGGGGGTGGGTGTGTAAGGGTTCCAGTCCTGGGTTTGGCTGGAACTCACCCTTACATGGCTATAGAGGTTCCAGGCAAATCTCTCCCTGAACTGAGCAATTGGGATCAGCTGTTTCTGAACTCACACTCCAGTTGCCTTGTTGCTGCCTTCTGTGCACCTCTACCCCTATTGGCTGTCCATGCTATTTAGGGTCCGCCCTTCCACCAGGAAGGAGGTGAGCATAATTATTGAATCCCTTGAGGAATTTCTTTTGTGTAACATGTGATTGTCACAAGCACCTCTGCTTGGCCTGTCTAAGGTCTTCCTGTGCTCAAGCGCCTGCGATGGATCCCCTGCATTATATAGCTTCACTGTTCCAGTGGTCTGTCGGCAGTATACCCTGCTTCCAGAGGCCTTCATTGTTTCCATTACCTACCCTGCTTCCAGAGGCCGTTCCTGTGCTGAACCCCTGTGCTGAAGCTTCCTGTTTACTGAAGCCTCCTCCTTCCAGGGGCCGTTCCTGTGCTGAAGCTTCTCCTTCAAGAAGCTCCTATGCTGAATCTCCAACGTAATGCCTTCCCTGGTATCGTCCTGAGTCTGTGACCTCGACCTTTGGTCCTGTGCTGAATTGCCTGCGCTGGATCTCCTGCACTACAGCTTCACTGTTCCGGTGGCCGTTCCTGCTTTGGAGTCTCCTCCTTCCAGAGGCTTAATTAGTGCTATTTAGTACCAAGGGGGTTACATAAGCTCTATAATCATATTTACTTTTAACATATTTAATAAACATCAAAGATACAACATAATCAATTAATAATGTTAAAAAAAAGTCTTCATTAAATACGGTTAGAATGTAAAAAAAAATATTTTTTATTTTGCACTACTTTAAAAGAAAAGAGGGAGGGCAGTTTTGAACTTATTAATTAAAACAATTAGTAAAATAAATGTCATTACAACCCATATGGAACAAATATTTTTTGTTAACTAATAAAAGTTGACTATCAGAATACTATACTGTATATGAAAAGCCCCGTCTGTCACCAGTTTCATCTTGTAAGGTTTACAACCAGGTAGATTCCTTATTGCTAATAAGGATCTCCAAACGGCTCACTGTTACTATTGTAAATCTAAATTACACCTGGTTATCCAGTTCAAGTTTTATTGTAGGGTGTCTCTAAAAAATGCACATGTTGAACTCTTTCAAGGGCAATACCACTGTAATAGGGCATTTGGATGAGCAGAATACTGGATCTTCAACATCCATGTCTTGGATAAGTGGAATCCTCTAATTGTTATGCATGAATCATACCTTTTGTATGTTCATGGGAGAGAGTTGTGATAATTGCACAAGATGACAATGGCATTAGACTCCACTTTATCTTTATGACACCTGTAATGTCCTACTCTATACAACACTCGTCAACTACTGTAGGAGAACTATATATACTAGTTTTCAAAGTCCATTCAAACTTATCAAGGATCTATAAGAAAAACAATCTTTATAGATTATAATTCCATAAAATTCAGATGCTAGTAATAAGTCAGATGTGCTCCAAAGACTAGACAAACCTGCGAGAAATGTTTAATGTTACCTTAATACACTTATATGTTGAGGAAACGTCGATTTACTGCTGTTACAGTCGTAGGTTTACAGCATATCATATTAGTTACACAATTTACCTCAATGAAAATAGTTAATATTGAAAAGATTTAGGCTACTGTAATACTAATATAGGAAGCAATACTACGAAATTGTTGGTGTAACAACTGAAGTTTGTAGGTTAAAACTTTTAAGCAGCAGTCCGTGCTGCTTGCAATTTTTAGTTCCTGATCCAAGAGCTGGTGTATACAATGGGCAAGAATACTTTCCATGTGGACACAAAATGGCCATGGGGTCAAGACTCAATGTATGACCCTACGGACATAATTATAGCTTTTTGTGTCAAAACTGTGAGAATGTTGAGAAAATTGGACATTAAGGGGGTCTAACGTAAACAGCACTAAAATCTCAGCAGCCATTTTGGCAGACTATTCTTGTCAGCCATTTTGTCTTGTTTGATATAAATTTGTTTGTCATTTAGTTTGTTATAAGCTGTGTCTGTCTTCCATGTTTCCATGTTGTAATGTGCTGGTTTCTGTGAAGCAAAGCAAGCTTGTGTGTGAACGTGAGAGACAGAGACATTGTTGGGCTCTCAGCCGATTCTTTGTATCTTTTACCAGCTGCAAATGATGGGGTGATGGGAAAGGAGTATGTGGGAGTGAGAGGAGGTAGAGGAAAGTTCCAGACAAGAATGAGAGACCTTGGTAGAATTAGTTGGAGTCTGAGGTAAGCACAGTTTCTCACATTGTAACCCTGAAACAAAGTATCAATAATTATGTAGAGGAAATGTTACTGAAGGTGGTATAATGATTTTTGCTGATTTACATATATTCATGTTGTTTCTTTATTATACAATTACGTTATTTTTATGACGCACAAGCCACCTCATAAAGGGGCGTATGTGTTTTCGTTTTTAAGGTATAAATGTATCATATATCATATTACCTGTTAGATTTTGTTTAGAAGCTGTCTCCTGTGTGCACAATGAATGCTTAATTGTATTGTATTGTATTGTATGTCTTTATTTATATAGCGCCATTAATGTACATAGCGCTTCACAGCAGTAATACATGTGGTAATCAAATAAATAACAGACAATATAAATAACATGATGGGAATAAGTGCTTTAGACATTAAGGAAGAGGAGTCCCTGCTCCGAGGAGCTTACAGTCTAATTGGTAGGTAGGGAGAACGTACAGAGACAGTAGGAGGGAGTTCTGGTAAGTGCATCTGCAGGTGGCCAAGCTTTATGTATCATGTGTTCAGAATAGCCACAGTGCTATTCATATGCTTCTTTAAGCAAGTGTGTCTTAAAGTGGGTCTAAAGGTGGATAGTGAGGGTGCTAGTCGGGTACTGAGGGGAAGGGCATTCCAGAGGTGCGGGGCAGTCAGTGAAAAAGGTTTAAGGCGGGAGAGGGCTTTAGATACAAAGGGGGTAGAAAGAAGACATCCTTGAGAAGAACGCAAGAGTCTGGATGGTGCATAACGAGAAATTAGGGCTGAGATGTAAGAGGGGCAGAAGAGTGTAAAGCTTTAAAAGTGAGGAGAAGAATGGAGTGTGAGATGCGGGATTTGATCAGAAGCCAGTAGAGGGATTTCATGAGGGGAGATGCTGAGACAGATCTCTGAAAGAGTAGAGTGATTCTGGCAGCAGCGTTTAGGATAGATTGTAGGGGAGACAGGTGAGAGGCAGGAAGGCCGGACAGCAGGAGGTTACAGTAATCAAGACGGGAGAGAATGAGAGCCTGAGTCAGAGTTTTAGCAGTCGAGCAACAGAGGAAAGGGCGTATCTTTGTTATGTTGCGGAGGAAAAATCGACAGGTTTTAGAAATGTTTTGAATGTGAGGGGCGAATGTGAGAGAGGAGTCGAGTGTGACCCCAAGGCAGCGTGCTTGGGCTACTGGGTGAATGATCGTAGTTCCAACAGTAATGTGGAAGGAGGTAGTAGGGCCAGGTTTGGGAGGAAGTATGAGGAGCTCTGTTTTAGCCATGTTGAGTTTAAGGCGGCGGAGGGCCATCCAGGATGATATAGCAGAGAGACATTCAGAAACTTTGGTTTGTACAGCAGGTGTAAGGTCGGGTGTTGAGAAATATATTTGTGTGTCGTCAGCATAGAGGTGATAATTAAACCCAAAAGATGTTATTAGGTCACCTAGAGAGAGTGTATACAGAGAAAAGAGAAGAGGTCCCAGGACAGAGCCCTGGGGTACCCCCACAGAGAGATCAATAGAGGAGGAGGAGGTGTTAGCAGAAGAGACACTGAATGTACGATGGGAGAGGTAGGATGAGATCCAGGATAGAGCTTTGTTCCAAATGCCAAGAGTATGGAGAATGTGAAGGAGAAGAGCGTGGTCCACGGTGTCAAATGCTGCAGAGAGGTCGAGTAATATGAGCAGAGTGTAATGACCTCTGTCTTTGGCAGCATGGAGGTCGTGAGTTATTTTAGTGAGGGCTGTTTCCGTGGAGTGAGCAGTGCGGAAGCCAGAATGTAGAGGGTCTAGGAGAGAATAGGTGTTGAGAAAATGGAGCAAGCGAGAGAATACAAGACGTTCAAGGAGTTTAGAGGCAAAAGGCAGGAGGGAGACAGGTCGATAGTTAGAAAGACAGGTAGGGTCAAGCTTGCTGTTTTTGAGTAATGGTATGACTGTTGCATGTTTGAAGGAGGATGGAAAAGTTCCAGAGCAGAGGGAGGAGTTAAAAATGTGCGTGAGAGTAGGGATTATAGTAGGAGCAAGAGGTTTTAGGAGATGGGAGGGAATGGGGTCAAGAGGGCAAGTTGTAGAGGGAGAAGAGGCGGTCAACAGCGACACATCCTCCTCTGAGACAGTGGAAAAAGAGTCAAGGAAGGCAGGAGGAGACTTAGGAAGAGGTGTAGGATGGGAGGAAGAAACAGAGGGGATGTTCTGACGTATGGATTCCACCTTTTCCTTAAAATAGTCAGCAAAGTCCTGAGCGGAGATGGAGGAAGGAGAAGCCGCTGAGGGTGGTTTGAGTAGAGTATCAAAGACAGAGAACAGTCGGCGTGGGTTAGACTTGTGCATGTTGATTAGTGAAGAAAAGTAGGCTTGTTTAACTTGCGAGAGAGCAGAGTTGAAACAGGATAGCATAAATTTGTAGTGAAGGAAGTCTGCAAGAGTGTAAGATTTCCTCCAGAGGTGTTCAGAGGAACGAGTGGAGGAACGCAGCATGCGCGTGTGGGAATTTAACCAGGGTCTAGGGTTAAAAGGGCGAGTGCGGCAGAGAGAAAGCGGGGCATGTAGATCAAGAGAGGAGGACAAGACAGAGTTGTAGTTCCTGACCAGGTTGTCAGGGTCTGTAGCAGAGCTTAGAGAGGAGAGGGAGGAGTGTAACGTGGACTCAAAGTCCGGTAAGTGAATAGAGCGCAGGTTTCTGCAAAACCGGGGGGTAGATGGAGGTGGAGAAGGGGAGAAGCGAGATAGAGAGAATGAGATGAGGTGATGGTCAGAGAGAGGAAAAGGGGAAATGGAGAAATCAGAGATAGAGAAGTTTTTAGTGAAAACCAGGTCTAAGTAGTGGCCATCCTTGTGGGTGCTGGCTGCAGTCCGCTGTTGAAGGCCAAAAGAAGAGGTTAGAGAAAGAAAGCGGGAAGCCCAAGGGCTACTGAATGTTTGTTGTAACATTTTTACAGCTTTCACAACTGGCACAAAAAAAACTACAAACTGGGGAGTCCCCAGAGGTCGGTGAACCACAAATCAGCTCCGTGGGAACCACGGTTTAGGTAAGCTAAAAATATTTCCTTATACGGGAGACAATGCACCATGTTGAGAGAGGCCCTTATATATATACATATAAAGTATGTGTATAATACACATGCATACATACTATATATAGGGCATCCCGAGTGCAGGATACACAAGGAAGAGCGATCAGAGGATCTTCAAGGATATTCTTGCCAGAAACTGACGTAACCCTTTACCTTACCATTTTGATACGGTATAGATCTCTCGCTACCATTGACTCTTTGATAATTTCACTGGACTTGTGTCTTTAGTCTGTTTACAGACATACTGACTGCCCAGACAGGCTTATACATGCTTTCCCCTACCAGGAACATTTGCTATTGATTATTGATTGACTGCTGCACTGTGCCAATACTCATAGTCTATTTACTCATATTCATATTGCTCTGATAGACACTCTTGCGCTTTGCCTGACTGTGCTTCACTTTATCAGGATTCCTACTTAGGGTATTGAATCTATTGCTTTTAGGGAGTTTGTTGAATACACAGGGTGAAAAAGGTTAGTACCTCTGGTCATTGTGACCTTTGGGAATGGGCCTGAGGTTCACTACCTGAAAAATTGCACCCCTTGATCCCCATCCCCCCTAGCCCTTGTTTCCCCCCCCCCCCCTCTTTATACCCTTTACGCTGTGAGCTACTTATTAGCTCTTCAGTGCATTTTGTTTGCTATACATTACCACAGTGTTCTATTTGATTTTTTTGTTTATTTTCTTGGTTTGATACATTTATATGAATTTCCCATTTTCTCCATTACAGGCATACCCTGCTTTAAGGACACTCACTTTAAGTACACTCGCGAATAAGTACATTTCGCTCAATAGGCAAACAGCAGCTCACGCATGCGCCTGTCAGCACGTCCTGAACAGCAATACTGGCTCCCAACCTGTACCGAAGCTGTGCACAAGTGGGGAGGCTATAGAGCCTGTTACACATGCGTTATTTACATCAGTTATGCACGTATATGACAATTGCAGTACAGTACGTGCATCAAAAGTGGGAAAAAGGGAGTGCTTCACTTTAAGTACATTTTCACTTTACATACATGCTCCGGTCCCATTGCGTACGTTAATGTGGGGTATGCCTGTACTTATTTGAGTGCTGGGAACTCCCCTCCCCCCCTTTATTTATTTATTTATATATATATATATATATATATATATATATATATATATATATATATATATGGGTTTATAGTGTGCTGTTTTGTCACTGCTAATACATGTCTTTTTGCTACATTTGAGTGCTGCTGCTTTTGTGCCTTCTCTTATGGGAAGACAGGGTTTCTATATTGATTTCTATGGAGCATGCAACTTGACTTTACATTTGTTGCTTGGAGTGCTGGCTGCTGCTTTTTGTTTATATATATATATATATATATATATATATATATATATATATATATGCAGAAAACAAGACGAAAAAACAGGCGCCCTACGCGTTTCGTCACTAAGGACTTCGTCAGGGGTCGAAACAAGTAGGGCGTTTCCCAAAGAGTTGCCTGCTGGTGAGCAGTGAGAGCTGTGGGAGGTGTATCTGGAGGGAGTCTCTGACCGTGTTGCTGATTATTACATCATCTGGCTGCGGTGGCTCCAGTGCACCTTGCTGAACCAACGGATACACCAGAGGTGGCACCAACGGGACAGGCTGATACATTCCCTTCACAGCTTCAAGGCGATTGAGTATATCTCATAAATGCTATTATTTTTACTCTATCTGTGAGTGCGCTTTTTATATTTTACAATCCCATAAATACTGTTTTATACTTTGTCACACTAGGAGTGCGCCTGTTTTTTCTTCTTGTTTTCTGCAGATATCCTTGGGATTTGGTGATCCTTATATACTGGCAGCAAAACTCCAGTGGACTAAGTACATTTTTTGGAATTTCAACTGACATCTGGTTTTTATTTTATTTTTTATGTTTCATATTTTTTTATTTATACTATAGATTTCAGTTGTTTTTATCACAAATTCTCCCTTTTGGGGATTCTTTGGTCAATAGCCTTGTTAACTCTATCTGATTTACACAGCTGATTTATCCTTTTCAAGCTTCCTAAGGTGCTACTCCAATTTGTTTGTTTTGTATATATATATATACGTATATACATATATATACATATATACATATATATATATATACATATATATATATATATATATACATATATATATATATACATATATATATATATATATATATATATATATATATATATATATATATATATATATATATATATATATGTATATATATATACAGTTGTGTGAAAAAGAAAGTACACCCTCTTTGAATTATATGGTTTTACATATCAGGACATAATAACAATCATCTGTTCCTTAGGAGGTCTTAAAATTAGGTAAAAAGAACCTCAGATGAACAACAACACATGACATATTACACAGTGTCAGGATTTAACAAAAAGCCAAAATGGAGAAGCTATGTGTGAAAAACTAAGTATAACTTATGATTCAATAGCTTGTAGAATGTTATATTCTATTATATATTATAGTATAGTATAGTATAGCTTTTGCTTGCTTCATTCATTGTAACATCGCCGGAAGAAGAGATCAGTGTATCTCGAAACCTCGCACAAATAAAAGCATTTCGTTAGCCACAGAACGGTATCATCTATTTATTTTTTGATTATTGAAGCTCGGCTAACACGGTACTGATACCTCTACATGTGTATATATATATATATATATATATATATATATATATATATATATATATATATATATATATATATATATATATGTGTGTGTGTATGTGTGTGTGTGTATAAATGAAAATAAATGAGCACACCGTAATATTTCCATTTGCTGTATGCTTTACTGTGGAGGGTTTCTGTCACTTTTTTTACCCACCATAACTTAACTAATGTGTGGTGAAACCTACCCAAAAGCTTTAAATTGCAAAAAAATATATTCATTACTCTTTCTTTTACTTTGCAAAGCCAGTATAACCAGCCTCACACTGATGAGACCCTATAGTGGGTAGGTTTACTGGCTATACATCTTAACCTAGGCTGTGCTCAAAAGCTGTGCAATGCAGCAAGCATAAGCTTATAGGGGTCCATGTCATATGGATTTGAAGCAAAAGGTTGCACTGTGTGCTCATTTGCATGTCATTTACCAGAATCACTTGCTGCAGTGGAAGCACTGTATGCTGGGTGATAATGGTGAAAGGCGGGGTTGCAGACCTGTCTAAGACATACAAATGAGCATACAGGAATATTTCCATTTGCTATATGCATTACTGTGGATTGTTTTTTTATCACTTTTTTTTACCCACCCTAACTTAACTAATGTGTGGTGAAACCTACCCAAAAGCTTCAAATTACAAAAAAATATATTCACTACTCACTCTCTTACTCTCTGTATTTATGAGTGAGACTCCCTGATTTGTATCTGAAAATTTTATTCTGCTGGCTCCTTGAAAATAAATTATCCTAATCCCAGGGCAGGTCAATGGGCGTTTTACATTTCACATTTTTCATCACAAATCTCTCTGCACCTTTGACATCTTTGCCAGTATGACAAGTACTATTCATTCTCTCTCTCATTCTCTCTCTCTCATTCTCTCTCTCTCTCTCATTCTCTCTCTCTCTCTCTCTCTCTCTCTCTCTCTCTCTCTCTCTCTTTCTCTCTCTCTCTCTCTCACTTTCTGGTTTAGGCGCTGGCAGCGATGAGAAGAAAACTGATAGAAGACCCTTTTCTGGGCGTTGGTGGGGAAGGGCAGTGGTTATTCTCAGTATGCTTATGCCCCAAGAGAATTACTCCTGTAGCCTTGGTTACATTATGTTGAAAGATAGATGTTCTATTTTTCAAAGAAATATTTCAAAAAGCAATCTTTGATTTGAATGAGGAATACCAAACCGGGTAAAGAAATCCGTGAATGGATGAGATTGCACATTTAAAAGCATATAACACTTAAAAAGACTTCAACCTCATTAAATTCAGTCTGAAACAGCCTCACACTGTAAAATAATTCAGTTGCATTGTAAAACTCTATTGGAGATAATTGAACTTTGCAATGTAAAGTACATCAGTTATTGTCCTCTAACTATTTGCATGGCATGTAGAGACTAGAAAAACAAGTTGGGCATGAGGTCTTGGAAAAAGAAACCATTTTTCACTCTTTCAAACAAACTTAAAATAGTGCGCTGCATGAGGGGTACCAGGTATAAATATTGACACTTAAGGTGGGGTGGAGGTTAAGCTTTTATGAATTCATAAATTGACCAAAGAATGTAGGTACTCTTTACCCTACCTTAAGGAAACAAGGAAATTATAGAAAGCAAACAAGAAATGTATTTAGGTCACAATATAATGTATAAAAAAAGCTGAACATTTGTTTGACCCAGCAATGACAAACTCATAAAGTATCCAGGAGATAATACAATAATTCTGCCCATCAGTGTTTAAATATTTGTGTGCTGTTTACATGTTAATGTTCTGTATGTGTATTGATCACTAGTTGAAAACTAATGATGGTTGCACATTGTAAATAAATGAGACAATATCATTGCAAATGCAGAATGCAGCAAATGGACCATAGAGTGCCAATAGTAGTCATTTTAAATGGGTTAAATCTTGGTAAACAAACGCCTTTAATAAAAA
This sequence comes from Ascaphus truei, assembly GCF_040206685.1. Taxonomy (NCBI): domain Eukaryota; kingdom Metazoa; phylum Chordata; class Amphibia; order Anura; family Ascaphidae; genus Ascaphus; species Ascaphus truei. Next base: position 128,028,429 of record NC_134485.1, read on the forward strand.
CAGATCTAACCAATAATTTTAAAAGCGTGGAAATTCCCTTTGTTTTCATTTGCACTGGGGAGTCTAAAGAAAAGCAGATTGTCAATCTTGTTTGCTCCATCCTAATGGTATGGTAATCCTTTGTATGCTTGTCCACTCTGTTTCAGAGTACTAACTACAACATTAGACCAGGAAAGGGAGAGGGGAGACCTGATTTCAAAATACTTTTCAATCACCTAGATTTTACCTGTTAAACAGATCTCTGTTGTTACTGTACGTACAGTTGTTCAAGTTGGTCCTTCGCAGGACCTCACTTTTATATTGCAAAATAACTTAGCATTAAAGTAATGCTTAATAATTTTCCATACTTACTGAGGGATTCTGAGGTAACCCTGTGTAACCCCCTGTGTCTGCTATCAGCACAGGACATGGCCCCATTAAGAATTACATTTCACTGGACCATGTGACTGTGCTTAGCCAGTGGAATGACAGTTGGTGAAAGTTGTATAGGGAGCTGAGGGAGTGAGGATGTGCAGGCCCATCCTGCACAGAGAGTCCATGCAGGACCCCTAAGAGAGAGGGAACTGCAGAGAGACAGTTGCCCCACTGGACCAGTGCATGCAGCAGGGCCCAACAGAGACCAGGATCTGACAGTGCAGATGGAAGCAGGCAGACAGAGGCTACTACAGAGAGAGATTAGAGAGCCCAGCTGTGCAGGAATTACACCAGGTTGGAGTGGGTGAGCTAACTCACAAAGGATATAAACTGCAGTTATATTGTCATCACAGTTTGATCTTTGTGAAGCACCAGGCCTGCAACACACACACAGTTTATGAGCTCCAACGATTGAGCTAGCGCACCAGGATCTACCGGCCAGTACCCCATGATTGGGAGGCCGGACAGAGATAAAAGTTATTATTTGTTTGCGCAGCGTTCACACTGTTGGTATAGTTTGTTTAAGTATACATGTGTATGGAGTGATTCTGAGATTAAACCTGCAGTTCAAGCTGGCGTTTTTAAAAAAAATATATATTTTTTTCCCCATTCAATATGTGCATTAATCCAATCTGCACACTGACAAGTGATTAGCTAAGCTGCAAATCGATCCATTCTCCTGTAATTTATCGCTTGCTCAGGGTTATTTAATTCAGTTCTTGCACAGCATTGTGGGCAATGTAGTCCTGGAACATGATTGACTGGTCCAAATCGCACACGCCGTCACGCCTACTATAATCGCAGCCTAAGGAAGAGACTTTCAGCCATTATTGAAAAATTTGAACAGTTCCAGTAGATCTTTGATTGACCCTGGAGAAATGTAAGTTTGTTGTACATTGTACCTTATAAGAGGATTCCCAAAGTTATCAGTAATTGATCAAAAAGGATTGTGTAGAAGTTAGAAAAATACAAAATAACAACTAATTAGATACACATCAGGCACCACTCCATAACTGTAAGTCCTTCATTTAATAAATATCAGAGAAAAGTTATATACAGATGTAGCGCTGCTAATCCCTTGAACCCCTCCCCTCCCGTCCACTCTGGGAGATCTTGCTATTGCTATAGGTGTCATGGTGCTAAATACCTGTGAGGGTCCAGGAGATGCTGAGGGTCCACGATGGTAAGTGGAAACAAGACAGGCGTTTGGGGATCTGTCAGGCTCTTCTCATGGTGTCAGAGCCTCCAGTCATAGCAGGCTCCAGGCGTACTGGAGACAGTCCCCACCATGACAGTTCTCAAGCATACCTCTACCCAATAGACTGTTACTTAGGCAGAGGTATATAAAACAGGATCCTTTATTGAGGCAGCCACTGCAGTTGTCATTACGGTGTATGCATGGGTTTTCAGGATCAGTCCCAGGCCTCTGGATGGTACTGGCCTTCTTACAATCTTGAGGCTTTGCAATCTGGTAGGTCTCCTACCCTCAACCCCTTAAAGGGCTGAGAGCATGTCTCCTCCTGGCCGGGAGGGACTCAGCTCCACTCCTCCTCAGACCAGACTCGTCACTAGACTGACTATAATTTAGGACACTTCCTCCCTAAGGCACAGAGGTGGAGGGCACATAGTCTGCACCGTGATTGACTGTACACAGACTCAATTAATCTCCACCCCTGTCACTCAAGGAGGCAGCAAGAGGGGGTGGGAGGAGGAGGGATAACCTCACAGGACAGCCTGCCACTGCCCATAACTACTGGGACCTCCGTGACAGGAGGCAGAAAGTATAGTCTGGACCAGCCATGGCTACACAGATCAATAGTATATTGATATAGAAACTTGCAAAACAAGGAGGAGAATAATGAAGCCCGAGGCTTTCTGAAATAGCTCTTCATTAATATGATAGGTACTTTTAGAGCATATAAGCACTATGAAAAAGTTCCTGTAACACATTGATTTAGGGGAGTCATTTCTGCACACCATTAGCTTTTCTTACTTTGGGAGACGGAGAGGGGTGATGGGAAGGGGGTCGTTTACTAAAGTCTCCAGGCGGCACAACTTGGGAAAAACTGGTGTAAATGTTGTACAGTATCAGAGGAAAACAACCAATTGCTTTCAATGATGTTACTTTCGTATGCTGCCGGGAGACTTGAGTAAATATCTCACTTTGTTCTTTATAGAAAATATTCTCACGACCCTCTACAACCATAACAGAATTGCCTTAACTTTATAGCAGAATGTAGAGTTTTATATCTCCCAAAGTACCTCCTTTTATGTGTACCACTTTGCTGAAATTAACGTTTTGTTAATAGTTTATTAAAATGGTTTACATTGAATGTACTTCTTTTTTTTTTTAGTTCAACGTTTCATTTTAGCTACAGAACAGCTTAGAAAGACAATTTCCATTCTGATTGTGTCGTAATCACAATCGCTTCATGTTCTTGATACTCTGTTATATCCATCATGTTTGGTTCACTGCTTATGATGAACTCCAACATAACCTCTGAGCTTGTGGTTTGCTCAGTAGACTATGTAAGAATTTTCAGCATAATATTTACTGTAATCTCCTTAAAATCCTTCCTTCTTTATATTTGCGATTATTGAAGCCATGTTATTTATAAACATGTAATGATTCTTTGTTTTGTATTATCATCTGTACAGTAGTAAACAAATGGTGCTAATTAGTGTACAAATGTTTTGATTTCCAGATACAAAGAAAACATGTATAAGAAACTGAGACTGTCACTCACCTACCACCACAACACTAATTAACACTCATCTAAAAAGTTAAAAGCAAAAAACACAATGTCTACTCCCATCTGAAATCGTTAAACCCAATATGTCATTATTATTAACCCTTTCTGAGGACTTATATCATGATGTACAAAAGTAAATATTTCAATATTTCTTATTTAACATTTAAATTGGGGATTTAGTTACATGGTTTGGCCAAATTATCACAAACCTGTCCATCCTGGCAAGATAATCCCAGATCAGGAACGTCCTAACTTCTCATTTAATAATTTTTTTCCAATTTAAACTGTTATTAAATACAAGTGTGTGATCTTATTGCATTGGGTCTTGTGAAGGGGTTTACCGGCACTGTCAGGATCCCTCACAGTTGGAGGCGCTGTCACCAGATGGATCAGGTACACCCCGGGCTCCAGCAGCAGAGGTTCAGGCCTCCTGTGAGCCACAGGTAAAGCATCACACATACCGTAGCCGCCACATTTCCCATAGGGTGGGGGAAACAGCACTAAACTGGTTTTGCCACTTTTGCAGATGGGTAACTTGAAAAAAATAACTATGGGGGCTATTAATTAGAGCAGTGGTTTTCAACCAATTTTTTGGTTAAGGAACCCTAGAATTATATTGTTAAATTCTGGGGAAAGCCAACTTTTTCTTCCCCCTGTCTCTCTCTCCCTTCCGTCTGTCTTTCCCTCTTCCCCTCTTACACTCCCCCTCTCTCTTCTCCTGTAACACTCCCCCCTCTCTCTTCCCCTATAACACTCCCCAACCTCTCTTCCCCTCTTACAACCCCCATCTTCCCCTCCTACACTTTCCTCCTGTCTCTCTAACACACACCTAACTTTTGGGCGAGGAAGCTTCCCTTGCTGCATCGGTCCACAACTCCTTTATATGGTCGAATGGAAGTTGAACCAGACTTCTGGCGCCGACCGGAGGAGTGAGGTCCATACCGGCAGTGAGGGGAGCTTGGGAGCTGCTACCACTGTTTTCTGGGGAGCTGCCAGGATGCAGTCGCTGTGTTTGGGACAGTTGGGACACTTGCCCCAGCTCTGTGCCCATGACGGCAGCGGAAACCTTGAGGGGTGCTTGCGAAACTCTGTTTGAAAATCACTGACTTAGAGGGAGTTTTAGCATTCACATCCAAAGGTGTTTTTTTTTTAGTAAATAGAAATATGCACTGCACTTGTATCAAATCTACAAATAAACTAGTAAATACTGTTGTAATTGTATTTCCTGATATAATGATAATGCATGTAGTGAGAGCACAAGGCATATTATTAAATATGCTGTGTTGTCAATGTTAGTAAAGCAAACAGATTATATATAGTGTGATACCATCAGGTATCTATTGGTGCTGGAACAGTACAGTAAGTGTACTTTTCTAGCTCACAGAGAGTTAATCCTCACTAGAATAGCTAATGTAGCTGCTGCCTAATTAATCAGTCTAATTATTCAGCCTGGTCTGAATGAACTAAATGAGGAAGTGTTTTAAAAGACACAGGAAGCTGCCAGACAGAGAGACTGTTTTCTCCAGAGAAGGGGGAGAGATAGAAGTACTCCCCAGCTGTGGAAGCTGGTATAGAGGACCTACAGAGGAGTTTCTCTGGGCTCAGCATGGGATTGAGTACCGTGCTGAAGCAGGGACGTCTGCTCTAAAGTACTAAGATAAGGAAACCCCTTATTATTGTATGCAGAGACTGTGTTACACTGATGCATATGCCAGGGCATGTTTTTGGCTTGGGAACCAGCTTAGCTGGCCATGCAGTTAGTGAAGGCAAAAGCTATGGTGTAGTTAGCTTTCCATAAAAGGAATAGTTGTTTATTTCTATGATTTGGTTTTCTTAAAGGGACAGTGCACCCAGAGTTTATTTGTTTGTGGCTAATAAACCACTACAGTTAGTTTCATACCGTGTCTAGCGTCTTACTGACCCTGCTGTGAGGCTGCCCTGCCACAGGTGGTGTCAGAAGTGGGATGCTACGCCTCTGGAGGTCAGTAGATGAAGATGTGTTAAGTTCACGAACCCAAGCAGGAAACCAAAAACAACATTTTTCTATTGCTGAATTTGCAGCTTGCAAGTGCTGAGTGTAAAGTTTGCCCCATCGGGTATGAAAGGATTGCTGTGCTGTGTAAAGCAAACGCCATAAGCAAAGTATTGAGTGTCAATTTTACCCTGCCTGGGTTGGAAAAAGTAAAAATTTATTTTTGTAAAGATGTTGCCCTAATAAGAACCAAGAAGGTTCAAACATTGTACAACTCACGTGTGTTGTATAAAGTCACACCCCGTCGGGTGTGAAAGAAAGAAGAAAAAAAAACAGGTTTTTAAAATGGCTGACGTCATGTTTGTTTTGTAATGTATGTAAACATACAAAACAGTGTCCCTTCAGGCCATATGATGATGATGATGACTCATACATGGCCCCAGGAAGAGAGCTGCACCCGCAGATGAAAGCTGCAGAAGTGACCAGCATCCAGAGCGCAGGACCTCATAACCTTGGAATCAATGCCCAGGAATTTGGAGCCATGTCGGCTAAAAGCAAACCAGATGACTTTCCAACAGGATTTAGTATGCTGGGTCTGTCAGGAACCAGGTCACCTGGTAGAAGTCTGTCCCTATATAGTCTCCAAATTAAACCGTGGCAACCAATGGCGATGTCCTTACTCCAGACCCGAGATGAGCTACAGCCCAGAGCACCTGGCACAATCGTCCCAGGAATGACGACTAGCCTAGGGATGACAAAGGTTTCTGCTACTGCCAGATACAGAGAGCCGAGGGAATCAGAGAAAACAAGTACCGACTGGAAACTGTACTATCAGATGTCCCAGAAAGACGTTCAAAACGTCATCACAAAATTGGAAGTTTCTCAGCAAGAGACTCGCGCGCTCAAAGCAAGACTGAGTAAGGTAAAGAAAGAATTTACACAAGAAAATTCTAAAGTGAAGGAAGCCTTGGAGAGCGCAGAAAGAAGGCTGTATAAAGACTTCAAAGTCTCCCAGAAAGAGATACACCTCCTCAACATACACTAGAGCTGAAAAACTCCCGCCATGAGGTTTACGCTCTCAGCACAGAGGTCTGTGAATTGAAGGGTGCTGAGGAAGAGACCCTGATTCGTTTAGAGATGGTAAAAAGATCAAATACAAGTCTGAGACAGAAAAATTCAGACTTAACTGACCAGATCAGTGAAGGTGACAAGAAGCTTCACCAAGCAGAAAAAGTGAAGAAGCAATTAATCCAGGAAAAGTTAGAAGTGCAGGAAGCACTGCAGAATGCAGAGAGGGTGCAACGTGTCTCTCTGGAGCAGCATACACAAGCAGTGCACCTACGGCAGTGCCAGCTGCAAGAGGTACTGTGCAAGTCTGCAAGCAGCCAAGGAGAAAGAGAGAGTTCTACAGGAAGCAAATGTGCAGGCTGCTAACCAAGTACAGGCATACCCCGTTTTAAGTACACCCGTTTTACGTACACTCGCAAGTACGTACATTTTTTTTTAATTGCACCTTACCCCCTGTGTACATACGCGTGCTTCGCGAGTACGGACACCAGGGGGCGGCGTGCGCATGCTGCGGCGGTGTGACCTCTCTTCCTCTCCCCGGCGCTTCCTTTACCCGGCTCCCCTAGCTCTTCAGCTCCCCAGCTTCCCCCTGGCTCTTCCTTTCCCCGGCTCTTCCGAACACCCCCTACCTCCCCCGGCTCTTCAGATCACCCCCCTGGCTCTTCCGATCAAACCCCCCACCCCCCCTGGCCCTTCCGATCACCCCCCCACCCCCCCTGGCTCTTCCGATCACCCCCCCACCCCCCCTGGCTCTTCCGATCACCCCCCCACCCCCCCTGGCTCTTCCGATCACCCCCCACCCAGCCTGGCTCTTCCGATCACCCCTCCCCCCCCCCGAGCCCGCTCAGAGCCTCTGCTTACTGCCGTGCTTCTGCCGCCCGCAACCTCGCCCGCAACCTGCACGCTGCTTCAGGTAGAGGAAGAAAGGGAGGAGGGACATTGGGGGGTTGATGTGAGGGACATGGGAGGGTTGATGTGAGGGACATGGGAGGGTTGATGTGAGGGATATGGAGGGTTGATGTGAGGGATATGCAGGGAGGGGGGTGATGTGAAGAACATGCAGGGGGGTGATGTGAAGGGCATGCAGGGGAGGGGGGTGATGTGAAGGACATGCAGGGGGGGGGGTGAAGGACATGCAGGGGGGGGTGATGTGAAGGATATGCAGGGGGGGGTGATGTGAGGGACATGCAGGGGAGGGGGGTGATGTGAAGGACATGCAGGGGGGGTGATGTGAAGGACATGCAGGGGGGGGGGGTGATGTGAAGGACATGCAGGGGGTGGTGATGTGAAGTGAAGGACATGCAGGGGTGGTTGATGTGAAGGACATGCATGGGGGGATGATGTGAGGGACATGCAGGGGGGGTGATGTGAGGGACATGCAGGGAGGGGGGTGATGTGAAGGACATGCAGGGGGGGGGATGATGTGAGGGACATGCAGGGGGGGATGATGTGAGGGACATGCAGGGGGGGGATGATGTGAGGGACACGCAGGGGCGGGATGATGTGAGGGACATGCAGGGGGGGTGATGATGTGAGAGACATGCAGGGGGGGTGATATATGGGAGACGCAGGGTGGTGATATGAGGGGTGTTGGAGGAGATGTGATGATTTTACCCGTGCGGCCCGATTTTTGTATGGGGGGGGGATCTTTTAAAAATGTATTGAGGCGGTGGGGCTCTTTTAAAATGTATTGAGGCGGTGGGGGTCTTTTAAAAATGTATTGAGGCGGTGGGAGTCTTTTTAAAATGTATTGGCGGGAGCAGGTATTTTTATTATGTATTGCGGGGTGGGGTTACATGTATTTAGAGGGGTGGGGGGTTTTGGTATGTATTTTGTGGGGGGGATTGAATGAGTGGGGTAATTGACATAATTTTTACATAATTTTCTGTTCATCCATTTTGCCTCTGCCAGCACTTGTCAGAAAAAATCAGCTGACATTAAAGATTTTCTTTCTATAAAGCCTACTGTATTTATTTTGGTTACAAATACATTATTTACATCATTTATGCATGTATATGATGTTTGCAGTACAGTACATGCATCGTAAAGTGGAAAAAAAGTAGTGCTTCACTTTAAGTACATTTTCACTTTACATACATGCTCCGGTCCCATTGCGTATGTTAAAGCGGGGTATGCCTGTACAAGTGCTACAGGAACGGCTGAGTACCCAGTATGTCCCCACAGAGCAGCATGAGGAGCTGAAGGCCACACTGAGTGGCGCTGGAGGCGGAGCTTAGATGCCAGGTGACTGTATGAGAGGGAGCGGGAGAAGATCCAGAAACTGGAGCTGGAGAAGCAGAGAAGCAGCTCCATTCCCATGAGTTAGTATGCCAAGGAGAAGGAGGCCAGGAAAATAGAAGCAGCAGCGATCCTAGCGACAAAAACTGCAGAGCTCCAAAAGATGAAGAAAGCGCTGATGCAAACCCAGAGCAAGCACCGGGAAGAGGTGATGGCCCTGAGATGGGACTTGCAGGATCAAACTAAAGAACTGCAGACGCAGATTGCTGAATGCAAAATACAGCTTGCCGAGAGGGAGATGATGTCTGTCCGTCAAGTGGCCAACCTGACACTACGCTGTGAGACCGAGATGGCCAATACCCACAAACTGCTGGCCAAGGTCCGGGAGGGGCACCTGTAGCTACAGGTCAGAACCTACGTTACCATAAAGCGACAAAGAGGCGACTGCACTCAGACAGTATCAAAGCAAAAATTATGTATTTATGTAATTAAACATATTAGCACATATCTCCAACTTTTCGATCCCTCAAGGGGATCTTCCTCAGGGGGGGTGCAGAGAACAAATGACGACTGGTGACTTAAATACCCACCACCCTAGAGACATACACCACACCCAGTAATTAAAACACAACCTATTCGCGCGCAAATTCAGGTGAAAGTGTAAGGAATCCGCTCCATGGTTTACTGGTTACCTTACCTTGCAGACCGGTGCAGTTCTGGAACAGCTTTCCTGAGGTTTGCTGCAGCCTGGATTCACTCAAAGCAATACACACTCCCTCTGGTATCTACTGCAGCTGTGCAGCCTTTCATTGCAAACTATACTTGCATTCACTCATTAGGGGCAGTACCTTCACACCCCCGCCGGGGATTGGCCCGCTGGCCTTTAAGTATTGCTTGCCCATAATGCTCCTGGCCGAGCATAGTCCTACTGGATGTCAACTGTTTTGCCACAAGCTCTCGCTTGTTCCCCTTTGCTGATACCAGGTCACGCCCTGCGTCCTTCAGCTTCCTTCAAGCCGTTTGTTCTCCAATGCTGATTTCAGGTTACGTCCTGCATCCTTCAGCTCCCTTCAAGCCGCTTGTTCCCTTATGCTGATAGCAGAGGTTTCGTCCCTGCGTCCTTCAGCCTCCTGGATTCCTGCACTAAGTAGAGGTTTCGTCCCTGCGTTCTGCAGTCTCCTGGATTCCTGCACTGAAGCGGAGGTTTCCCTGTATCTACAGCTTCCTGGTTCCTGGGGCCTACTCTTTCCCTAATATAGAGAGGCCGTGTCCTGGTTCCTGCGCTGAAACGGTGGATTCCCTTGCCCGCTCAGGACTTTTGCGCTGTAGCACTGGTGCACCCGTGCAGCAAGACGGTGTGCTATTCTGGTCTGCCTACCATCTCCTGTGACCAGCACCATGGGCCATGGTCGTCGCTCGCGCAAAGGCCAACCCCGCGCTCCTAAGCTGAAGCGGGGTTCTCCTGACTACATGTTGCCGAACTCTAACCTGAACAATGTTTATCCTGACGTCTCCTGTTCTGACCCTGGCTTGTACAACGACGACGCTGTCTTCTCCAATCCTGATCCTGCGACATATGACTACGAACTGCGCAATCCGGATCAGCCTGCACGGTCTCAGGTCGTGCTTTTACAACCCCACCTCAGCCTCGCGGTCCGACCCTGGTTTGTGGCGAGCAGAACCCTGACAGTATGCTCGGCCCTACAAACTCGGACCCCGCTGAGGTGTGGGTTGGTAAGTTTTTTCCTAAAAACCTGTCCCAGCCTGTAGACCAGTCCCAGTTTGAGAATAATTATTTGTGCGATATAATACCTCTGATGGAAGATCCGTTTATGTTGGAGGGCTTGACTCCCTTGCAAAAGAAATGCCGTAATAATCTGGTTTATAAGGCTTACTGCCTCAGAGACTTAAAACAGTATCTGGCCCGTGTTTTGGCCATTGCTAACATTGCTTGCTCCCCTGATTCCCCTTTAACTGGGGAGGAGCTGAGTCCTGTGGAACTGGTCAACGCCTGTAGTACACTCAATGCCCTGACTTTATCCTTGGACATTCCTATAGTATTCCCGGAACCTTCCGTCATGGTGGCTCTCGCTCACGAGACGCTGCATTTACTTTCCCGTGCATTGGATGATTGCTTGTTAAAACAGGATCGTCTCTTAGCCGCTCACGCCGTCGTTTGGCGGTATCCCTCGGCTACCAGTCCTGTTGCTAAACCGGGGGACGTATCTCTCTCTCCGGGAGATGACCAAACAGAACTATTACCAATATCTCCCAACGTAGTAACTGCCACAGTCCCAAGCTCTGATTGTATGCCTGGGTTCCCTGACACTAATGATATGTCTACATTAACCCCTGCCGATCAGTCCTGTGAGGTCCCCTTGGAGAACACATATGTGTCACTAACTAACACTAAGGTTCTTGTATCAGAGAATAAGTCCCTTAGTTCTCCTATTTCTAGCTTTGAATCCCTCTCTCTAGGTCTTGAGGGTTTTCCAGCTTTAAACTCTGCTAGACAGTCCTGCGCGCTTTCCCCGTCAGAGAAAGAATCCCTAAGTTCTGTTCCCAGGGTTATTTCTGTATTAACCTCTGTGGGGCAGCTCTCTGAGTTTCCTTTGGTAAATCCCTGTTCTCTGTCAGCCACGGTCACGCCCCTAGCTTCAGACGAGAGATTCCTGCTCTCTTCTAATACAGAGAAAAGGTTACCTATGTATTACTCTCAGGCATTGTCTGCATTAACCCCTGTAAATTCTTGCTGCCTCCAAGTTAATGCCTTCGTTGTAGCCTCAGAGAATGAGTCCACAAGTCAGACAGCAGAGGTTGCATTGAGGGATTCCCATAACCGTACGGAGTCTCTAGATATTCTTTGCTATAAATCCCCTGCTTCAGCTCAAGTTTCCGCAGTTTCGTCTCCGGAGACTTCGGCTAAAGTTCTGGTTCCTGTTAAATGTATTCAGGAGTCAGGTTTTTCCCTAAGCTTAGTGGCAGAATTCCTTCTCCCGGGTATTTCACTGAACCAGCCTGTCGCCCACATAGCGGTGATCCCTGCTTCAGCGCATAGTTCCCACATTATGGAGTCTGCAGTAAGTTCTGGTTTCCCAGACATTCCTTACCAAATACCTACTTCAGAGACCAGTACAGTTATGATTAACCCCCGTGTACTGTCTGAGTTCTCCTCCTCTTTAAGCTTAGGGTTAAAGGCATACAGTAGTCTGTATGTCTCTCCTGGGGTTCATATTGTGTTCCCAGGAATGTTTGCGGACGCACGGTTTTCTCCCAAAAGTGACGCTTTTTCATATAGATCAGTAAAAAGCTTGCATACTGTTTCCCTTTTCGCTGAATTGTGTCTTACTAGTTTTGAGACTCTGAGAGGTAATGATTCTCCTTCTGATTCTGAGGCTCTTTCTATAAGGGGTATCCTGTCTGGGGGCTCTCCTGATTTCTCTCTCCAGGCTAATCCTTTGGGGATCAGCATATCTGCGGTCACTCCCTTAGTACTGTCTGAGGACACCATGCACATATTACAAGTCCTGGGGTTTAAATCTGAGCTTTTTAGCTGTCCTGCCTTTGCTGAAACCCAGTCCCTCAGTACTGTGTCTAAATATGTCCCAGCAAACATGGGGTTACTCGGGGGGGAGATTAAAGCTCCTGTCTTAAAGGGTATTTTTTCTCACATGTCCAGCAAATTTAGAATCTCAGTAAGTGTTTCTATGTCACTTATCAATACATCTGATTTTTTCCCTAATCAAACCCAGATACCCTCACTATCGGTTAGGAGTCCTGTGATCAGAGATTTTGCACTAGAAAACACACCAATTCATGTTTTTGTCAGGTTAGGTACCCCTGTGGTTAGGGCCATTGCAGTTTTAGAGAAGACTCTTTGTACTCCTAAGGTGCATGTCATTAAGAGTTTTCATAGTTCATACTTGCTGCTTGTTGATTCTCAGGGCCCTGTCACTGAGGTACAGACTTCAGCTTCTGATGTTAGCTTCCCTCCCACCACTACCCTGGCTCTGCCTTTTTCTCAAGCTACTGATTTGAAGATCCCAAGGACTATTCCTGATTCACTGACAATATTATCTCCCAATGAAGATTTCCCAGTATTGGAGAACTCTACTGTTGTTTGCTTCTCTGCTCCTGCTAAACCATGGTTTTGTCCCTCGGAATTTTCGGTTGCCCCTGTTATTTCCTCTCAGTTGGAAATACTCTGTACGTATCCCAAGATTTCGGTCCCTATGCCTGGTTTACTGCTTGCCTTGTCACCTTCCATACCAATACCGGGAGATGCTTCTAACCAGCCTATACCCTTACTAACCATTACCTGGGAGCCTTCTAGAGGAAAAATTCCTCGCAAATTCCAACATGCAGTGGTCAGCCAAGACTTTTTCTGTTACAAAGTTTCTCCTGGTGTATTCGATCAACTATCAGGGCCGCGGATCCTAGATTCAGGTTTCTTTATTAAGGACTGGGCTTTCAGTGGGGGTTCTTCTACCGTTTTTGCTCTGGAACTCTCTGGTTCTTCACAGCCCTGGATTTCCAAGACATTTTGCGAGGAAAGCCATGTACCAAGGATGTTTCCTCCATCAATCTTATATCCTAGAACTGTACTCACCAAAGAACTGCTCGTTTACGGATGCCCTTTCTACCTAAAGAAGTTTAGGAACAACTCAATGTCCCCAAGGCCCATGGATGGTCCTGTCTGGCCAAAGTTCTCACCGGGGGGTGGGGGTACACTAAGGACTAATCATGAGTCTCTGGAGTACGACTCTAGCCCCAATCCTAGACGGTTCAGCAACAATTCCCGGGCCTCCAACTCTATGAGTGCTCATGTTCGCCCGGAGGTCTCGCGTGAAGGGGGGGGTACTGTAAGGAATCCGCTCCACGGTTTACTGGTTACCTTACCTTGCAGACCGGTGCAGTTCTGGAACAGTTTTCCTGAGGTTTGCTGCAGCCTGGATTCACTCAAAGCAATACACACTCCCTCTGGTATCTACTGCAGCTGTGCAGCCTTTCATTGCAAACTATACTTGCATTCACTCATTAGGGGCAGTACCTTCACACCCCCGCCGGGGATTGGCCCGCTGGCCTTTAAGTATTGCTTGCCCATAATGCTCCTGGCCGAGCATAGTCCTACTGGATGTCAACTGTTTTGCCACAAGCTCTCGCTTGTTCCCCTTTGCTGATACCAGGTCACGCCCTGCGTCCTTCAGCTTCCTTCAAGCCGTTTGTTCTCCAATGCTGATTTCAGGTTACGTCCTGCATCCTTCAGCTCCCTTCAAGCCGCTTGTTCCCTTATGCTGATAGCAGAGGTTTCGTCCCTGCGTCCTTCAGCCTCCTGGATTCCTGCACTAAGTAGAGGTTTCGTCCCTGCGTTCTGCAGTCTCCTGGATTCCTGCACTGAAGCGGAGGTTTCCCTGTATCTACAGCTTCCTGGTTCCTGGGGCCTACTCTTTCCCTAATATAGAGAGGCCGTGTCCTGGTTCCTGCGCTGAAACGGTGGATTCCCTTGCCCGCTCAGGACTTTTGCGCTGCAGCACTGGTGCACCCGTGCAGCAAGACGGTGTGCTATTCTGGTCTGCCTACCATCTCCTGTGACCAGCACCATGGGCCATGGTCGTCGCTCGCGCAAAGGCCAACCCCGCGCTCCTAAGCTGAAGCGGGGTTCTCCTGACTACATGTTGCCGAACTCTAACCTGAACAATGTTTATCCTGACGTCTCCTGTTCTGACCCTGGCTTGTACAACGACGACGCTGTCTTCTCCAATCCTGATCCTGCGACATATGACTACGAACTGCGCAATCCGGATCAGCCTGCGCGGTCTCAGGTCGGTGCTTTTACAACCCCACCTCAGCCTCGCGGTCCGACCCTGGTTTGTGGCGAGCAGAACCCTGACAGAAAGACCATGATCAGAGAGAATCAGCTGCAGCCGTGTTGAAGTGTTCCCATAGGTCCATCCCGCTCATGTGATCAAGTCCTGTGAGGCATCTCCGTTGCCAAGAGGCTTCTCTGTGCTTGCAGCACTGCATCCCAGGTTGTCTAGAAGACCGCGCATGCGTGATGGCAAAACCTAACACACACAGCTTATCCATTTTGGCTTTATTTTTGTTAAATAAATCATGACACGGTGTAATATGTCATGTGGTGTTGTTCATCTGAGGTTGTATTTACCTCATTTTAAGACCTGCTAAGGAACAGATGATTGTTATTATGTCTTGATATGTAAAACCATATAATTCAAAGAGGGTGTACTTTCTTTTTCACACAACTGTGTATATATATCTTCCATGAGTTTGACCTAATACTATTCAATTAAAAGTTTTAAAATATTTAGCACTCAAATTAAGCTCTTTACCTATAATGGAGCTACACTATTAGAAAAGTGAAGCCTAAGACCATCTCAGAGGTGGCAGACAAAAAAAGGGCAAAATAAGTTTGAAACTATATACAGTAAAGTACAGCTGAACCCCCTTATAACTCTATGCTTGGGGATCAAAGAATCACATTGCGTTATAAGCGGATCACGTTAGAAATAATGTACAATTGTATGAATTGTACAATAAAGTATATAAGATACCAATAAATTGTGTTGTAAAGTATTCATAAATACGAAATTTGGGAGCCACGCTTGCATCGCGTTATAAGAGAATCCGCGTTGTAACGCATCGCGTTATAACGGGGTTGAGCTGTACCTAAGGATTTACAATTCTTTAATTGCTGCAGTAGTGCAAAATAGAGAATACACACGAAAAATCACCAATTTTTTATTTTGTACATCACCTTATGGTTCAATTAGACACAATCACAGTGTATAAAAGGTGATACAAATTGCATAGCCTCCCACACGCTGATCTCTATCTGAACTTGCTCTTGTCCAGATACTGCATTGTGCATTATTCCATCTGCATCCATGGATCAACCCTGATTCTACGGACGCAGGAACCTGCTTGCTTCTGCCGTGCCTACCACGAGAAAGCGAAAGGCGGAAGATGTTTCTAAGCCAAAGTGAAAGGAGAATAAAGAAAACGTTCCGAAGACTCCAAAGGCTAAGAACCCTGGGCCTTATTATGTGAAGAAGAAAATGGCTGCCATATACTTAAAGCAAAGGCTTTGGATGGACGAAATTGACCCGGCAACCACCCACAACGTTGCTCTGCTGGGAACCCGAATCTCATCTGCTCCAGCACCCATCCCCTACGCTGCTCTGCTGGGAACCCCCAGTTCATCTGCTCCAGCACCCACCCCTTCTGATGCTCTGCTGGGAACCCCCAGCTCATCTGCTCCAGCACCCATCCATGGAGATGTCTACAGAACTCCTCGCACCAGATTCAGCTCGTTCACCCGCATGCTGAATGGTTTAAGTTTTGTCGAAATCCCCGAAAACTCAATGGTGCAAAATATTGATCTTCTTTTGGAGACCATGTTCAATATGGATAGGCGTATGGATAAGATGGAGAGGAACATTGCGGGGATCTATTCTTTGCTTGGAGGCCCTGCCCTTGTATGTCCGACACAGGAGAAGGAGGGTGGCCTGAAGGCGCCTTATTCTACCTTCACGGTTAAAACACCAAGCACACAACAGGACCCTCCACTCTCACCCCCTCCACCTACAGAATATATGCATGCCCTTCTGGTGGAGGAGATGACAACCTCGGTAAGGCCACGACAAGAGATGACAACCCCGATAAGGCCACGACAGGAGGAAAGCATCCTCCCAAACCACCTACCCTCGCCCGCTGCCAGAAGCACACCCGCTCCAGCACCCACTATTGTTATGCTCCCAGACATCATCTTGAGAGAACTGCCCCAGCACGTCCGGGTGAAATACAAGATCGGAAGTGCTGGTCTAATCCATAAATATGCCCTGTTCATCTTTAAACACCATGTCAGTTTTGAGATGTACAGCGAATGGACCCACAATGTAAATTATGAAGGGATTAAATCAAGAAGGGTCTGCCGGCAAATTGAAGGAACACAATTTTGGAAGAAGTGCAGCGTTATTTTAATGTTAACACACATGTTATGAGAACCGTGAGAGACACCATCAGTATATACTGTACATTATACTGTAATTATACAGTTATACTGTACAGTATATAGTTTGTCAGTAGTTATAATCCAATATAGTGAAATAATCAATGCCTTTAATGCACAATTTTTTTCTTTTCAGAGCTGCATCACTACAAAAAGGGGGGGGGACATGTGCAAAAGTATTGTACTGTGTGTATACTGTAGTAATAGTCAGTAATTTACACTAATCCCCCCTCTCTCAATGACAAAAAAAACTACAGAATGCAATGCAGCCATTACGAAGAAGATAAAGACAAGATTGTATATTTGGAAGAGGCGACCTAATGTACTGTATTTTTGTATTATTCATTTTTCCTTGATTATCCTGTACAAATAAAATTGTTCCTTCTTTAAATTCATGAGAATCATTTGAACACCCCCACCCCCAAATAAAAATTATGCAACCCACCTCAAAGTACAGAATACATTACTGTAGAATTAAAAAGCTAGTGATTGATTGTAAGAATGGCAAAAATTGTTAAGCCCATGTCGAGAAAAAAAAGGATGTCTCTCTTTTTTGTTTCAGACTTGAAATTCACACACATGCATGCACCTAAATGTGATGACACGCATACTGTATGCGTTTGAAAGCATTGAATAATAAATAATACATATAGAATAAAAGATACAGTATACACTTTTATTTTTGGGGTTTCTTAGCAGAGTTAATTACACATGCAAGACTATTGTAATTACACTGCAAAATGCAACGTCAAACAGTAGTGATGATTACAGTAAAATGTAAAAAAGTATTGAATATGAAAACATTGCAGCATTCTGTATAAGGTTTTGTATAATGCTCACAATTATTCTATCTTAATCAATAAAAATTGCACTGTCACTGTAAATGTTTTGCCTAATTGGATTTTTAAATCAGATTCACAATTCACAACATTTAAAAAAAGCGATATTAGGAGGTCCATCAAATTCCCTCCTTTTGCCTTTTTCAGCTTGATGTCAAAGTTTCTTTTCTGGGGGAAAAAAATGATGCTATTATTTCCGGTATTACGCATGCGTCAAGTCGCGTCATTGGGAATTAAAGCAGCTGTTCAAGCAATATCCTACATAATGTGCATTGGTACGATGAGAACAAACGTCTGATAGGCTCTGGCTCTTGAACCCCGCTCTCTCCCTAGCTGTCCACCAATTGTATCTACTGTAGTAACTGTTCAGTCAATCATATTGCAGGACTACATTTTCAATAATTGTGCAAGAATTGAATTAAATAACCCTGAGCAAAGCGATTGATTACAGGAGAACGGACTGATCTGCAGCTTACTGTAGCTAATCACTTTTCTGTGTGCATACTGTATTGATGCACATACTATAATGTATTGGTTTTTTTTTAAAAAGAATATATATTTTTTAAACGGCAGCTTTAAACTTAATACTGTACTGTACATTGTATTTACCTTCATTATAAACTTTGCCAAACGGGTGGAGATGAGTTACTGTCACTCCCGTAGTCTGCATTATAGTTGACAGGTGATAGCTGGCCTGCTACACCTGTAGTTGACAGCTGATGATGCTGGAAATTTTTTTGATACATGCAAGCTTGCTGGTACCTGTACGTGAAATCAGGCTCAGTCTGAACATTTAGCAGGTATTCCGGCGGGGACAGATAGCAAGGATTGCCGTTCATCCGGTTTTCACTGACGGTTGGACCGTTATTGTAAGTCGGTGCTGGTACCGGTGCTGGCGCTGTTGCCGACGCTGGCACGTTGCTGGATTGGGATTGACAAATCTTATAGGGATTAAACCCGACCTTTCTCCTTTTGAAGTTGACATTATCAAACATTCTATAAAAATCTGGGACCACACCCCAATACCGTCTTGTATCTCCAGCAGGAGGGGCAATGCGAAAAAAAGACTGATCGCTACTTAAGGTTTTTCTTATCGAACGCTTCCATCTACGAACGTCATGTGAAGATTTGTAAAAATCGTAGTTCGAAATGAAATATTCATATATTTCTGTTAGAGTCGCCATGTTATTTGCTGCAGCATTAATTGCAGAAAATATTAAAAATGCATAACTACAGTCAGGTTTTTTATACATATACGGTGTACACATGGTGTCCAGTGCAAGGTACTGAAGGAATGTAGAAAAAAGCACACAGCTTTTAGTTTTATATGTTTTTATTATGAAGCGCCTACATTTTATAACGTCTTCAAAGTTGAATCACAATGGACCACAGTGGTACTGTAGACTTGGTTTTTATCTGGTTTTTAAACACCTGCAAATTGACACAGTAGCACAGACAAAACTGTACGCATTACAATTCATTAATTTTTGCCACCTGGCGGATACGCAAAGAATTGCACCCAAAGAAAACCGAAACCATTCAATTAAAACAGATCAACCGCGGTAAACCGCGGGTGCCTGGCGGTGTGAAGGCAGCGTGAACGCAGGAATGCAGCATGAATACCGCGTGGAATACAGCAGAGCACACGAAAAGTATTTGTGATTTGTTCGAATAACAGCCGCTGCATCTGTATGTACAGAGCCTTAGCCTCTCTGATCTTGGACACATACTTCCATCTGATGTTTCGAGACTTGAAAACTGGATTTCCCAAAACAAACTGTTTTAAAACACTGACAAAACTGTAACAATGGTATTTGGGGCCAAGGCTACATTTCTAAAGCTACCAATGACTCCAATACCATCCTAGCCCATCACCTGTTTTACATTTCTGGGCATATGGTTTGACTTCCATTCAACATTTTGGGTTGCACATTGATACCCTGACATCCAAAACCTATGCCAAACTCGGTGCACTTTGTAGGAACAAATCCTCTGTAAGCCAGCTGGTCAGAAAGTGCATCGCATAGTACTGGACCCCAAACTCACTTTGGCAAACTAGACCCCCTCTACAACTCAATATGCCACTTTCCCCCCCAATGTAACTACAACACACATCACATACTTGAAAACGAGAGGTGATTCTCAATGTATTACTTCCTGGTAAAACATTTTATAAATAAACATCACTGCAAAATGCTCAAGAACTAGATTGACCATCACTGAGTCTAGACGCAAAGTTAATTTTTCCTCTTGCTTTCAAATACTTTCTGGGCAAGCTTCCCACCTATCTGAACAAGCTCCTCACACCTACCACATGAAGCACTTATCTGAGATCTGACTCCAAAAGACTGTTCACGGTCCCAAGGTTCAATAAAGAATCAAGCCGCACCTCCTTCTCTTACTGTGCACCCCAGGGCCATCTTAACAGCATTATAGGCCCCCGGGCAAAACAGTGCACTGGGCCCTACAAAATTTATCTCGTGAATGCAGACATGCCAACTCTCTGCTACAAGTCGTAATTTTTCTCCTACCGAGTTAGCGGGAGATTTAAATGTTGAAGCAGGTGATCGGAAGATTAGTGTTAAATTCTGGTTGGTGCATAGATTAGCATGGGGCCCCTATGCTCATGGGGCCCCCGGGCAACTGCCCAGCGTGCCCATGCATTAAGACGGCACTGGTGCATCTCACAACTGGAACAATCTACCTGAGACTCTCAAAGCCGATACCAGTCTAAGTTCTTATCATCTTGTGATTTGAGTGTAAATTGGAGACGTTAGTAATGCAAATGCTGTAATCGGGTAGAACAAATTCACATAAACGTCCCTTGAACACAATAAGTAACAGGTGTCACAAAAGGAATTGCTGGCGTAAAATGAATTCACAAAAATCACAAATTATATTCTGATTGTGTGGGTCCTATCGTGTGTCTTATGAATAAAAAAATATTTAAATCGGATATATTGGCGCAAAAGGGATGCGCATGACGGACAGATATACATATTTGTACAAAAAAAAATCTGTGTCAAAATCGTCTCCCAAGTACAACTTGGCATGAATCCTAAAAAAAATCTGTTTATATTGTTAGTGCACAATTAAGTTGCTATGTATTAACCAAAAACGTATATGATGCAGCATGGTGGTTTAATAGTATAACTTACCAAATATATTACTTTCACAGCATGGCTAATACAAAAAATGACACTAATAATTTAATTTTACTAATACTACAGTAGTTATAAATAAAAAAACCCCACATAATTCTGGTTTAATCTAAATTGTATCAATTTACAATGTATGCAACACGATGCAATGCTCCAAAATTAATTTCAAACATAGAACTATGCGTCATGTGAATGAAGACACGTTAACGACATTCCTACATATGACGCATAGTTTATGAAGCTTTGTCCTACTTTTAAAACAAAGATTTTGACAAAAAAAATGGCATATACTGTATGATTTTAGTACACATGCCTCAATCTCTGTGAAATGTAGGAAACTTGATGTAGCTGTATGCCAATTAAAGAATAACTGCAACACTAAACATTGTCTATGTGTTGATACACAGAACCTGTTGTGTCTTTGTAAATGTGCAGTCCCACGTAGCCAGCAAAAAAACAATGGGCTTTATGTATCAAGAGGTACACGTTTCTCAATCAAGGGTTTTCTTTGCCCTTAGCCCACCCTGTCCTTATTATCAGAGAGCCGATAAGGGTCTGGGGAGACAGGGGGCACTGGCTGGGTAAGCACACCAACATCCGACAAAAGGGAGGAGACAGGAAGGTAAACCCCTCCAAAGTCTGTTTTCTACGTTTACAAACTGATTTACAGATTTGTGTCATATGTGTCAGATTTGGTCAAAATAGGCGTAAACCACCTCAATGCACCTCTTTAACATGTCACTGCCATGAGTACACTTTGGTCTGAAGAGGTTTTGCCCCTTTAATCAGTTTAGTGTAGTCCTCTTGATTGTAAGCTCTCATAAGCAGGGCCCTCATTACCTTTTGTATCTTGTTTGTCCTTTATTTGGTATCTCATTCTGTTTATGTCATTTACATAACTCTGTACCACAATTGTATCGTGCTGCATGTTGGTGTTTTACAAATAAATGATAATGATAATATATATACAACCACTTTACCTTGTTTCAACGTTGTCCTTTTTTTCATCTAGATTGTAAGGTCATATGAGCAAGGTCCTCATTATCTTCTGTATGTTCGAGTTTCTTAGTTCTAATTTGGTATGACATTCTGTTTATGTCACATTCAATTCTGTTGACCCATTGTACAGCTCACAGACTATGTTGACATTTTATAAATAAACAATTTTATAAATAAACAATTATATTTATATATATATATATATATATATATATATATATATATATATATATATATATATATATATATACAGTATATATATATATATATATATACAGTATATATATATATATATATATACAGTATATATATATATATATACAGTATATATATATATATATATATATACATACAGTATATAGATATATACATACAGTATATATATATATATATACATACAGTGTATATATACACATACACAGGGCCGCCAACAGAAATCATAGGGCTCAGGACAAATGAAAGGAACAGGGCCCCTAACCCATAGCGCACCTACCACGGAAAAAAAAAAAAATTAGAGCACAACTTTTACTTATTGTAATACGGAAAAAACCATTACAATGCAATCTGTTTATTTTAATATTTTGAACAAAAGACAAAGATACCCAATGCTACATCCAATGTGACAAAAGGCCTGGGGGGATTCAGTATGGGCCTGGGGTGGTTAAGTATGGGCATGGGGGGGTTAAGTATGGGCATGGGGGTTTAAGTATGGGTGACTGACTGCCTGGGTGGGTGACTGACTGCCTGGTTGGGTGACTGACTGACTTGGTGGGTGACTAACTGGGTGGGTGACTGCCTTGACTGAGTGACTGCCTGGGTGGGTGACTGACTGACTGCCTGGGTGGGTGACTGACTGACTGCCTAGGTCAGTAACTGACTGCCTGGGTGAGTGGGTGACTGACTGACTGCCTGGTTGGGTGGGTGAGTGCCTGGGTGGTGACTGCCTTTGGGTGGGTGACTGACTGCCTGGGTAGGTGACTGACTGCCTGGGTGGGGGGGTGAGTGACTTTCAGTGACTGGGTGAGTGGATGGGTGGGTGACTGAGTGACTGATCTTGACCGGGTTGGTGCTGCTTCCCTGTCCGCCAGGTGCTTCGTCCATTGTTTTTGCCTCGCTTTCCCCCCTGAAACAATATGTTTCTCTTGGATTCCTTATAGAACATTTCATACTTGTGATGGGATGGGGTAACCAGGCTCTCAATAAAGGTCAAGCCCATCAATGTTTACTCCTGATCTGTGTGTTGGGGTTCAAGAAGAGTCAGCTCTTGAACCCAGGAACTGTTTGTGCATAAACTGTAAAATGCAACAAAGAATTTGTGTTTTTACCTTTCCAGGGATGCAAGCAAGCAGGGATTACTAGGGTATGAGTTTCAAGGGGGTTTTGCAGAGAAATTGTTGTCAGAATGTGCCTAGGTATTTGGGGTCCGGCGTTGTCGGTTCCCCTAAAAATGTACCCGAGAATCATGCTTTGTTCTCGGATACATGCACATTGTCCCGGCAATATCTCCCCTTGAAAACTCTTGTGCGACTCACCGCTAG
Source organism: Ascaphus truei (assembly GCF_040206685.1). NCBI lineage: Eukaryota > Metazoa > Chordata > Amphibia > Anura > Ascaphidae > Ascaphus > Ascaphus truei. Next base: position 128,051,440 of record NC_134485.1, read on the forward strand.
GGTTCCCTGCTTCAGCACAGCCCAGAAAGGTAAATGGAGCAAAGGGATGTAAAGTGTCCCTGTAACTATGAAGAGTCCCTAGGTTAAGGGGGTTGCCCAGGTAGTGCCCAGGTAGCCCAGAACCTGTATTGGGGTTCATGGGCACTCCAACCATAATTATGAGGTTGTGAGGGGACTCTTAGGGTCCAGTCCAAGTCTATGAGATAGTGTGTGGGGAATATAGTCTAGTAGAAAAATAAAGTGCAGCTTTCTATTCTATTCCCCATACCCAGAGACTTAGGACATATAAAAGTGTATTTTTATTAACATTGTGTTTAGTATAAAATGTACTGTTGTGCACAGTAAATGAGCTGGGACTTTCAGAACCAATGTTCCGACAGGCTACCAGGGCTACCAAGTTTGGTGCCAGTACGTCTGCAGGACATCAGAGATGAAAGCCACCAGAGGATGCCAGGGGTGTGAAGACCATTTGGGTAACAGGGAAAGGCTTAAGTACCCATGTCCTGGGATGAACGGCAGTCGGCTGCCATTTGCCTCACCAGACTTGGAGGAGCCTGACCCAGCAGGTGGCATCTGAATAGCAAGGGACTAAGGTGGCAAACTTGCGCATGTCCCTTGGCAAATTCAGATTCCCCGCTTACCCGGCTTTCCAGACTGGCATCGCTCTGATTGGCTGAGGAGAAAATTCCCACGCTCTGATTGGCTGTAGTATTTTGTGAATGAACGCCAAAATACTATAAGAAACACCTAAGTCAATCACCAGTGATATTCTGAGCGCAAGAAGTGCGGGCGGGCTTTTTGAAAGTGCTCTTGCGCGAATAGTAGAGCATCAGCTTCAGAAAAGTCTGCCCGGAAAATATTCTAAGTCCAGCTTTTTGCGACCAAGTTCTCAGAAAGGAATGTAGCGGTCGCAGTTGGGATTTCAAGTCGATTTTAGTTCCCGGACATTTGGAGCTTAGTCCCGGTCAAAGAAAAACTCTGTTTTAGAGTGCACAGCAGCTAGAAAAGTCTAGTTTTTGACCCCAGTCCCCAAGTGTGTCTTTTCGTCTGTGTTTTGTATTCTACTGTGTGTATGCATATTCCTATGAATAAATCTCAATTTATTTTATTATCTTGTTTAGCTCAATTTATGATCCTGGTAAAAGGTGTCCAATAAACCTGGTCCCCCGTGACAATACTGATATCTTATTTTGGGACGAAGCATGATTTTTATGGAGGGCTCAGAAAATTAATTATTCTCTATATTTTCGTCCACATGTACATAAAAGTACCAACTGGAAACAGTTCTTTTGAGAGGATCAAACAGGAGAACAATTATTTGGGCCACAAAGATTGGGAGGAAGGCATGTGTGTGCAGCAAGCCATTGGAAATAATCAACTCTCATTTAATTTATAACTGTACTTTCCTCTCCTTATAATAATAGTGAAAATATTTTACACTTCACATATGTATATGCACATTTTAAGATGCCAACCAAAAAAAAAGAGGGGATACTGCAAAAATCAAAGACGTTTCCGTCCCTATTATTTCCTTTCATTCTCATTGAGAATCACACAAAAAAACAATGGAATAAAAAAGGGGAATAAGCAGCTTATTCTATATCCCGAGAAGTGGCAAATCGGGAAATTTCCCACACAAACAGCCAAATCAGCCTATTTGGCGAATACAGAATAAGGGCTGGGACCCGCTGCGCCCGACGGCGCCGGCGCGTTTTCCACCAGCAGGGGAATCCTTCTGAGCAGGTCCCAGTCCCCCCTCGCTACACGGCTCACTACACGCTGTGACGCTTCAGCCGCCAGGGGATGCAAGAAAATTGTGATCCAGAGCGGTGACGCGTCACGTGGTACGCTGATGAGCCTATCAGCGACGGGGGCGGGAGCTGTCAGACAGCTTCCTACACAAGGTAGGGGGTGGTGTGTGTGTGTGTGTATCAGCGTGTATATCAGCGTGTGTGAGAAGGGGGATGGGGGAGAGGGAGCGGGAGCTGCTTACCTTACAGCAGCCCGCAGCAGCTCCCTCCTGCAGCCCGGGAGACCGTGCCCGTGGAGGGGGGGGGGGGGAGGGGGAGTAGCCAATCATAATAATAATAATAATAATAATAATAATAATGCATTTGGACATACAGCACTGTAATGCTTTAGTTGTGTTATGTTTTTGAAAATCATATGATTAAAAAACAAATTCAGTACTGATTGTTGCAACATTCGAATTACTAAAGCATTTTTCACCGTCTGGTATGGGCCCCAGCCTATTTAAAAAAAAAAAACAAACAAAGCATTGGATTTTCCTTGATATGTGTTTTGTGGCATTTCTAGGGTGAAAAACCGGGACACTTTAAAACAATGTACATCACGTCACGCCCCCCCCTCCTCGTTGCCATGACAACAAGACACTAACGTCAGGCGGTGACATGTTGCCATGACAATGTGGCATCACGTGATGCCTCGTCACCATAATGCATCCCATTGTCATGTCAACTTGATGCCGCGTGACGTCACGGAGCAGCTCGTTGTTATGGCAATGTGTATTACGTGACGTCGCGCAGCCATGTTGACGGAATTTGGATGGGAGGATACAGCCAAAGGCAAGATAAATAAATATATAATAAATAGATCTAAAAAATGTTATCTCCGCGTTAGCCTTCAATAGAAGGTGGCAACCCTGGCTGCAATGTGTGTTTGTGTATACAGAGGTAGGCCCTGCAGTGGGTGTTTGTGTATACAGATGTAGCCAGGTCACCTGTTTTCCCCTTCGCCCTCCTAGGGCGCCTCCGTGGCCAGGAGAGATGCCGGGTGCTGCCGGAGGCCAGCGGCAGACCCGACGGCCATCCCAAGGGTGGGGGCCGTTGCAGGGAGCGGTGCGCTGTCTCCACGAGCGGGCCGGTTGCCGGGGACGCGATCGGGCCGTTGCTAAGGCCGCGATCGCGTCTCTAAGGTCCCGGCGGCCGGCGAAGAGAGCGCCGCCATTACTCCACCACTCGCGCATGCGCAGGAGTCGCGCGAGAGTAGGGACAGTGAGAGGGATGTTGCGGCGGCCATTAGGGGTTAGTGTAGGCAGAGGGGAGGAGCGCACGCTGCCCCAATGTTATTGTAAGGGCCTCGGGACTACAATTCCCATGAGGCATAGCGAGGCAGGCACCAGGTGCCTGATAGGAGCCAATAGGGCTGCAGGACTGCCCTGGAGGGAGATAGATACATTTGGCGGGCTGGAGCTGCGTGTCAGTCAGGAAGAAGCAGGGCAAGGAGACAGACAGAGGAAGGAGGTAGGGTGCAGGAGCCGGAGACTCCCTGCACTAAGGCCCTAGTTAGCCCTGAGTCCCCAGTAGTGTGAGTGTTGCCAGGGACAGCCCTCAGGATAGGGAACCTGTCACTTACTTTAGTTGGCACTGGGGAACAGCAGGGAAGATAAGGACAACTGGGGGGTTTCATAGCGGTAGCCAATCCGGGGAGCCATAGCCCAGGGTCCTGTTGTAAGTTAGTGGCACGAGACAGCTGGGGGGTTCATAGCGGTAACCAGTCCGGGGAGCCATAGCCCAGGGTCCGTGTTGCGAGTGGCGAGGCGAGGGGGGGGGTTCATAGCGGTAACCAATCCGGGGAGCCATTGCCCAGGCCGGCATTGCGCGTAGTACGAGGCAACTGGGGGGGGTTCATAGCGGTAACCAGTCCGGGGATCCATGGCCCAGGGCCCGTATTATGAGTAGGGTGGGTACAAGACCCACCTATATAGGATAGGCAACCCCGAAGGCCCTAGGAGATTGACCCTTAAGCCACTTAAGGATGCTGTGTTATAGGGACGCCTATAGTGTAGTATGTGTCATGTTGCTATTGTGTTAGTGAGGGACTCAGCGGATGCTGCGGTTCCAGTGAAGGAGTTCGGACCCACGTTGGGGTCACAGAGAATATCGCCAGGATAGGATCAGACGGATTCATCACGCGTCTGACCCTTTGTGAAGCGTTGCTGATCCGAGCACTGGAGTGCTCGGCAGGTATCTACAGTTCTAAGTGCACCACCGGGCCCTTAGCTTAATAGTGACTGCGCAGTCACCCATTGATTCTCTGCAAGAGTGCGGGACATTGGGTGGGGTTCTTTGGACACTGGGTGGGATCACCTAGTGTTGGGGAATCGTCCTGCGAGACGTCATGGTTAGTGTCTCCTCCTGAGAGGGACACAGGTTATGTTATGAATGTGATGTGTCGTATTACATGTTAGTAAAGTCCTTAGTTATTATACCCCATTGTGTATGTGATCATTGTGTTTGTCCTGCGAGGATTCACTTCCCCCTCTGGTGGGAGCCATCGCAGGTGGAGGCGCTGCACCTATTGAGTAAGTGGTTACCCCTAGTATAATTGCCCCAGGTTCCCCGTGGCGGAAGCTCAGCCCTCCTGCGAGCCAACAGGTAATGCACCACACCGGTAACACTGCATGTTCTACTCACTCACACTATATATGCGATTGGGTGGGGTGGAATACCCGTTACACAGAGGTAGGCCCTGCAGTGGATGTTTGTGTATACAGAGGTTGGCCCTGCAGTGGGTGTTTGTGTGCATAGAGGTGGGGGCTGCAGTGTGTGTTTGTTTGTATAAAGCAGTGATTCCCAACCTTTTTTGTTTGGAGGAACCCTTTAAGTATTTTGTTACATTTTGGGGAACCCCTATCTGGATAACATGTTCGACGGGTAAATCACAAAATAGACGTGTAAAGAAGTGGGGGTAATAAATAATAATTAACTCATACTTTTGAATAAACAATGTGTATATGTTTTGTAATGAATTTGGTTTAAACATCCCCCCCCTGCATATCACATAACCCCCCCACGGATCAATCGATCTCTCCCCCCCCCCTTCTTTCTCCCTCCTCTCCTCTCCCTCCCCTTTTCTCCTCCTCCTCCCCCCTCTCTCCCTCTCTCCCTCTCCCCTCTCTCTCTCTCCCTCCCTCTCTCTCCCCCTCTCCCATCCTCTCTCACTCCCCCTCTCTCCTCCCCTCCCTCTCTCTCTCCCCCCCTCTCTCCCCCCTCTCCCTCTCCTCTCTCTCTCCTCCTCTCCCACACTCCCACACACACTCTCGCACACACCGTCACACTCTCGCACATACCGTCACACTCTCGCACACACACTGTCACACTCTCACACACACACACACACTGTCACACTTTCTCACACACACACACACACACTGTCACACACACACACTGTCACACTGTCACACACACTGTCACACTCACACTGTCACACTCACACTGTCACACTGTCACACACACACTGTCACACTCTCTCTCACACACACACACACAATGTCACACTCACTGTCACACTCACTGTCACACTCACTGTCACACTCACTGTCACACTCACTGTCACACACACACACACACACACACACACACACACACACACACACACACACACACACACTCGCACATACCATCACACACACTGTTACACACACACACACACACACACACACACACACACACACACACACACACACACACACACACACACACACACACACACACACACACACACACTCGCACATACCATCACACACACTGTTACACACACACACACACACACACACACACACACACACACACACACACACACACACACACACACACACACACACACACACACACACACACACACACACACACACACACACACACTGTCACACTCACACTGTCACTCTCACACACACACTGTCACACTCTCTCTCTGACACACACACACAATGTCACACAGTCACACAGTCACACACACACACACACACACACACACACACACACACACACACACACACACACACACACACACACACACACACACACACTGTCACACACACACAGTCATACACACACACACACACACTCCCACGCAAGCAGCGTTTACAGCAGAAGCATCTCTCCCCCCCCCCCCCCACTTCCATCTCTCCCCCCTGCAGCATCTCCCTCTCCCCCCCAGCCACCTCATATGCCTACCTGCGGCGGCTGCGGGTTCGGCGGAGGTGGCAGGCTGTGAGTGGCTCTGAGGGGGGAGGGAGAAAGCCGGGTTGCCGGGGGAGCCGGAGTGCAGTTGGGAGCAAGGGGGGCAGCCGGGGTGATGCCGGGGGGAGCAAGGGGGGCAGCCGTGATGCCGGGGGGATTGAGGGGGGAGCCGGGGGTGTGAGGGAGAGAGCCGGGTTGCCGGGGGAGCGAGGGGGGGAGCCGGAGTGCAGCCGGGGTGGTGCCGGGGGAGCGAGGGGGGCAGCGAGGGGGATCGAGGGGGGCAGCCAGGGTGGTGCCGGGGGGCAGCCATGGTGCCGGGGGGAGCGAGGGGGGCAGCCGGGGTGGTGCCGGGGTGAGCGAGGGGTGTGAGGGAGAGAGCCGGGTTGCCGAGGAGCCAGAGGGAGGGCCAGAGTGCCTGGGAGAGGCAAAGCCCCGCCCCCCGGATACTCCATCCAATCCCCTGCGGCCCGGCCTTCTAAAGCCCCGCCCCCCGGCATTCTCCATCCAATCCCCTGCGGCCCGGCACGTTTCTGCAGAAGCCCAACCCCTGGCAGTAAGAAAAAATACTTGCCGGGCTGCTCTGCATCCTCTTCCTCCCCGCCACCGCGCACCACCCCCCCCCCATCCCTGCGCACCGCCGCCGACACAAAAAACGGGACATTCCTGGGACAGTCAGGCAACCGGTACAGCACACGAAAAACCGGGACTGTCCCGGGACGAATGGTCACCCTAGGCATTTCACAGTTAGATAGGTTGCAAACATAATGCATGACATACCAGAGAGTATATTCAGTGGACGAGCCTTCTCCTTATTTTAACACTAACGTGTTGCTAAGTAGTGCTACACCATTGAAGGGTCATTCTCTGTGTATACCACCTTCAAATTATTTCAGGGCCATAATGTAACTGAAGGGGACCATAAACATGTTTTCAAGAAAAGCAGACAACAGACTATTTACCATTTTAAGTTTACTTGAAACATTGACTTTACAACAAATATAAATATGATTTTTTGTTTTTTAAAGATTGATTTAAATTTTGTACAAAAATAATACATTAGGACAAATCAGTTTGAGTGAAATCTTCCTTTTCTAAAGAGGTCTGGATCTCTGGCAGTGGGCATGACAGGCAACATGGTGGACATGTTGGCAACTTGTTCCGTATGATATTCACATTTCTGGCACAATGTGTGAAAGAGTTATGGATGGCCAGAAAAATCTGTCATTAGAAGTAATTGTCCAGTCTTCACATTGCGTTTGAAATCTCAGTATATACACACATTATTTTTGGACATTGTGTCGTGGAGCATAACAGTTCGTTCTAGAAATACAAAATTAAATTAATACTGTTGCATGTCAGACTTAAGCCAAAATGATCCACCAGAAACATACACAGTTACCAGATAAAGTTACGAAGACATTTTTTAAAATTAAAAACAAAGCTTTAATAACACTGTTTAAAATGATATGGGAGTTTATATTTGACTTTGTTCAATACTTTAGTTTATACTCTTGATGTAATCATTTGCTCAATGATTTCTGATGGTGAATGTAGCAACGGGTGATGAAATTACACCTCCACCATCTAAAGTTGTGCTTACTGTATGTAACATTAGCAATGATTTGGATATAAATAATGTGTTGTATTAGAATTGTGTTTAGGCAGTGATAAAGATAGGGAATTTTAGGGATAGATACAAGGAGGTGGGGGGGAGAATGAGGGACTAAAAGAGAAGGGGATAATTAAAACAGTTTCAGGAAATAGGCACTTTGATGATTGTCAAAATGAAGTAAAATATGTCTGTTATCATTTCTTTATTAATATAGTTCTGTAAACATTTCTGCTTTCCAATGTGTTATCCCTCCCTGTGGGGAGATCTGTTAGCAATATGTAATGAGGCCTTTTCACTCAGGTTACCAATATAACATCTCACACTATAAATGTAACCTGTTTTCAGCCAGAGGGGCAACACTTTGCAAGCATTTCATTGAGGAGCTCTTAGATGTTGAGGCGGTTAAGTTGTTTAAAAGGGAGTTCCCCAAAAATTCAAAAAAAATCATTCTGTTTAACCTTTTCTGTTAGTATATATTAATATCAGATTTGTGTGGACTCCCTCTTGCAATGTGGAACTAATTGTTATAAAGAAAGACAAAACTTAAACATACGAAATAAACCTGACAAAATAATTGCAGTATTCATACAAGCTAAGGAGCTAAGGATGATAGAACCTCCTACAAGCTTTATGTTGTGAACTGGAATCTGTGACAATTACTCAGCGAATGCATGTGCAGTATTTCATGCATAGTCTAAATTGGAATATAATTCATGTGCAACACCAGATATTTAGCCCTTGTCTTTATGCAAATTGATGAAATGTTTCTATAGATCGCTGACCTTTTTTTTTTTCCCTTTTTTTATTTTTTTTAAACAAACCCAAGCATTATATTTTTTTATAGTATGTACAAAAAATTGCACTTTGTTTACAGTTTACAGCTATTCAACAGATTAACTTCTTATAAAGAAATTTTTCATGTTTCCTTTTTTTTATTATACCTATATTTACAATCTGTGGCTCGGTTCAATTTCATGCATATTTTTCTGATTGAAATTTCCCAGTTTTCGATAGCAGGCTCTCAGCAGCAGTCTGTTTAAATAGTGTTGATTATTCTTCCTTCTAACTTTGCTTCTATTTATATTTGTTCTTTTCCTGGTTCAAGATGTTAAAGAGAATATGTCAGTCTTCAAGACACCTCCTGGAAATACTGCAAAAAGGGACTGAAAATCAAGTGTAGTGGAATAGTTTCTGGTACATCCCACACTGATGTTCTCTAGTCTTTAAATGCATAGCACCTTGGTCAGAGACTGTCTAACAATAGTCCGCAACAGAGGACATCTCAGTTTGTTCTCCTATGGCAGCACTTCAAAGTCTTGGCTGTTACTGTTGAGATGTTGTGAGAAATATCTTCTTGTTGCTATGCAAAAATAAGTCAGG